>NC_069502.1:192230494-192530494 GCF_027579735.1 Bombina bombina | reverse complement strand
CAGGAAACTGGAAATCCCTTCTCCAGCTTTGGATCCGAGTAACAAACATATTTCTTCCAATGCTCCAGATACACAGTCCTTCCCGTTACCCCAACGCAAAGAATGGCAAACGGTTCATAATAAAAGAGCAAGCAACTCCTCTTCATCGAACCGCAAGTCCCCAATAGGCTGAGAACATTCACTATGAGAGACACGTTCCTCAGGAACTGGACATTCAGTGTGAGTAAGTTATCTGAAATGCTGAGAGGAAATCTTTAACAATGATCTATACGGTTAGAGTATAGCTAATTGTTCATTAAATAATTGACTGTGCTGATATCACAAAAGGTTGTAAAGTTGTTAAATGTACAGTTGTACTTTGCGGGCTGAATGATTTCCACTAGGGAATTAATAGCCATTTCCCTCTATTGTTATAGAGTAAAAGTTGTTTATGTTGTTTATATTGTTTTGAATTTTAATGTTAGATTATATTTAGGAAATTCACTGCAGAGCAATGCCACAAAATTAAAGAACATCGGGACATACAAGAGCAAAGGTGGAGTAGACGAGGTAATGTAATGACAGATAAAAGTATTCAGATTGTATCACAGAATGTAAAAGGTTTTAATGCCCCCAACAAGAGATCCCTAGCCCTAAGAGATATTATACAAAAAGGAGGGGAAATTATTGGGTTACAAGAGACCCACTTTAAAAAGAGCTCAGTTCCCAAATACCTACATAGCAACTTCTCTCAACACTATCACAGTATTCACAATAAAAAAAAGATTAATGGAGTCAGCATCCTCATCCGAAACTCCATACCCTTTAAATTAATAGACCAGAAAAAAGACTCTGAAGGGAGATTTCTTGCAGTGTGTGGAATTCTATATAACAAAGTAGTCACCCTGGTGAACATCTATGCCCCTAATCAAAAACAAGCAGTTTTTTTTAAATCCATAGTTCCTTTAATTCAAGATATACTAAAAGGCCAATTGATAATAGTAGGAGACTTTAATCTACCCTTAAACCCCAAACTAGACAGTTCCAACCATAATATACAGGTTGCAAAAAACACACTCAAATCTATGTGGAAACTAGTCAAAACCTTAGGCCTACATGACCCGTGGAGGATTTCCAACCCTGAGCGAAGGGACTATACCTTTTTCTCTAATCCGAATAAATCATATTCTAGGATTGATTATATCTTGATAGATCACCTCACATTATCTTACGTAAACAATATAATACAAATATATCACACACGGCATGGTCTGACCATTCCATGGTTAGCTGCTCCATTAAATGGCCTTCGGCCCCGATTAGGGAATTCTCTTGGAGATTAGATGAATCTCTGCTTTTGGACCCAGAGATCCAAGAAACTCTGAAGTCTGAATTGCAGGAGTACTTTCACAGAAACGCTCAAACAGAAGTGACACCAGCAGTAGTTTGGGAAGCCCACAAGAGTTACATAAGAGGCATACTGATCAAACACAGAGCTAGGAAAAATAAACGGCAGAGAGAAGAATACCATCATATCACTAAGGAAATTACACAATTAGACTATTTACATAAACTCCACCCTCAAGATGAAAATATCTTCCAACAGTTAAAATTTTACAGAGCTAAACTAACATCACATTTACACATTAAAGCGCAAAGAATAGCGCTCAAACTTAAACAGAAATTTTATTATGAAGCCGGGAAACCAGGGCGACAGTTAGCTAGATTGCTTAAAAGTAAACAATCCAAAACATATATCCATGCGATTAACAACTCTAGAGGGATGAAGGTGGAGGACACCAAACAGATTGCAGACGCATTCAAAGATTATTATCATTCATTATATAACCTTTTCCCTATTAGGTCCACGTCAGAGCATAAACATAAATGTGAAAGATACTTGAGTGGTGTTAAGGTCCCTATAGTCTCTGAGAAAGATAGTAAACTGCTCCAGGCCCCAATAAGTTTTAAAGAGGTTAGTGATGCAATAAAGTCATTAAAATCCGAAAAGGCTCCGGGCCCAGATGGGTTTTCTGGGTCCTACTACAAACTCTACTCCCAAATTTTACTGCCTCATTTACTAAACACATTTCATCAGATTGATACCGGTGGCACATTGCCGGAATCCATGTTACAAGCGGTTATTACAGTTCTCCCTAAACCGGGTAAGAAACCTAATACCCCGGCAAATTTCAGACCAATCTCCTTATTAAACTTGGATTTAAAGATATACGCCAAAGTTTTGGCATCCAGACTTAACAGTCTTCTCCCCTCATTGATCTCCCCAGATCAGGTGGGTTTTGTACCGCGGAGGGAGGCCAGGGATAATACAGTGAAACTCCTAAACATTATAGAATATATCAATAAGAATAAAATACCTTCAGTTTTACTATCTACAGATGCTGAGAAAGCGTTCGATAGACTGGATTGGACCTTTCTAGAGGCTTCTCTCATTAAATTTAATATTCCACCTTCATTTATAAATAAAATTATGGCCCTTTACTCTTTTCCCACCGCCCAAATTAGAATAAACGGCACACTTTCTGATCAATTTGAAATTCGCAATGGCACTCGACAAGGTTGCCCATTATCCCCTCTCCTTTTTATTTTATCATTAGAAATTCTGGCAAGTAAAATAAGACTAAATGAAAATATTAAAGGCATAGTTATTGGTCATAGAGAATACAAACTATCCATGTTTGCAGACGATGTTTTGATGTCATTGTCAAATCCCCTTGGGTCTCTCCCCGCGGTGCAGGAGGAATTAAAAACCTACGGAGAGGGGGGGCGGAGCCAACTGCCAAGCTTGCTGGATGCATATAGTAAGAGCTCTGGCTCTTAATGCTAATATTGGGGGATAATTGATAATATCTGATAATATTTGCTACACTCGAAAAGTGCCTGAAGAAGACTCCTACAAGTCCATGTTTGAAACTGAACAAAGATTTCGATTCAGAAGTGAGAGTGAACTTCTACTTCAAACTGTGTCTTTTGAAACTGCCACGAGGACACAGAGCTCAACTACGACTCTTAAATGCCTCATAATAGCTTGTAGTCAAAACTACCTTCATATTAATCTAATTTATGAACCTGACTGCATCTACGAAAATGGCACTGACATCTCTGACTGACTCGCATGCTATGGTGCTGTCTCTGCTAAAAAATCTGGCATGGCGGATGGATGAGAACTTTGCTGAAATCACAATGCTGTTGCAGCCAACTGACAGTGATGTGCCAAACCAGCCCATAGTAATAGGTGAGAACCCAGTTAAGCCTGAGCAGACCTTTGCGATAGCAGCTGTTTTACCTACTACAGGAGCAATCGCTGAGGACGGATTTCGGCAGTGCGGGGCCGACTCTCTAGAGCATACTAGTTGCAGAGGACCCTTGGAACTGAGGTGCCAATCTGACCGCACCATTGGAGCCCTGGGAGATGCTGTTAACCCCTCTCTACCCACCGCTCATCCCGACGCTGTACCGCAAGTGGACAGGATGGAGACTGTCCACTTTACTAACCTAAGATCGCCATCGAAGGTTTGCGCGACTCCATCTGAGTTAGTAGAGGGCGTCCCTACATTAAACTCTGACAAGACAAAGATGTCGGATATTGCAGCTAAAAGAAGGTGCGCCTATGAGATATCATGGCTATTGACGAAGTCTGCTGACCTCTATGACCTCAGGAGAGGTATTGGCTAAAAAGATGGTATGTCCAGTGTCTACTTTCTGTGACTGCTAAAAAAGATTGGATTATGGCCCTCGATACACTCCTGAACTTGGTTTAGTTGCGCTGCAATTTGCCCAGCGCTGCTATTCTCTACAACTCATATGGACTACTCCATTATCTCCTGTTTAGCCTGGAAAAGAGACCGCTATTTGGCTAACACATTCGATTGGGTTATTGTAGCCTGGAACTGTCATATGAGAGCTCCTCCTAATGGAAGACTACACTTAGCTTTTTAAATATCTTTATCAGGTCACCCCAGTACAGCAGGATTCTAATATATGCCCCTTATATCTAAAGAGCTTGTTGTTGTATAGATAATGTGTGAGTGCTTTGTTTTACATAAGTAAGTTGAATGTTTAATTAACTCTCGCTACACCCTTTAGACCTGCATATGAGATAAACTAAACATATTTGAATACTGGTGACTGTTCTATATCCTTTAACATAACATGGTTGTATATCGTTTTGGTGCACTGTTGTACATATAGACCTGTTAAAAGTTCCTAACTACCTATTAGGCCGTTATAATGTGCTTTCTCATGTTTGGCTAATAATCTCATGGGCTAGGCCATAGCAATCACTACGCACTCTTATTGTAACACTTGCTAGTGCTGGATCACACTATGGATATAGCTATTTTTGTGCTACGGCTTCATGCACCAATTGTACTCTGTACAGCATGGATGACAACGAATGATGAGACTTGCCCTTATAGTATAGTTTGACAACTTTCTCCTGACTATTATCAGTCTATAGTTCATTACACCACCTGTTGTTAATGTTAAACTTTGTTTTTTCCTTAAAGCACTAACGATAACCCAGGATGTTACTACTTGCTGTATATAAATAGGGGTAGTGTCCAGAGGCTATCTTTCTTCCATGACTACCATTCATTGAGCTCTAGATTCCATTAGTCTAGGATATATGTACTTGTTGTGCTCTGTCTATGGACCTATAGAGAGTGTAATCAACCTATCAACTGAGTGTCTCACATTTTGTCCAGTAATTGTGGAGTGAAGTTTTCAATCTAATGTACAAAGCTAACTCTTATTCTCCCCCCCCCTCTCTCCCTATATACACATAAAAGCATATTTCCTCCTTTTCCTTCAGCTAGCAGGGAGGAGGGTAGTCTTGTAGCAACCTGAGACAACAGGCTCTAATGTTGTCTGTTTAGTATGCCTCATACACCCAGTCCTCTTAATGTTAAAATTTGAAGAAATTTATGCACACAGTTATTCCATCTGAAGGAGTTTTATTGGCTATTAGTATAGATATCCTATAGACTACCATAGCTGCTTATAGGTTATGATAAATACTTCTATACCACAATGCACGTAGTGATACTCTCCTACTGAACTACAGCTATATATCTATACCTGATAGACCCTCTACTACTATTTGCATTCTTGCTGGCTATGCTACCTTTATCTGACGAATTTTATGGTAACCTGAGCAATCCATAACCCATCAACTGTTTTGATGTATGAATACTGAGCAAACTTGTAGGATTATGTGTCAGGTTTTATCTGGCAGGTCAGTGTTAGACTAGGGGTTACTCTGCTGTAAAAGTTATTATATAGAGAGAGCTAAGAAATGTTATGTACCTACTATGGTTTTGCTTATTGTTTATGTGTTGTGTTCTTGCCTACAACTAGAGACTATGGCTACTTGCTTACAACAGAGCTTTATGATGCCCTTATTGTTTAGTAAGAGTACATGCATTGTCTAGTGCTTCTTGACTAAGTTATGTTTTTTTTTTTCATATAAGTCTATAGTTCTATCAACACATAGTTTATATACCCTCTTTCATGCCCACAAGTGTGTCAAGTTGCCAAACACCATATGATATGTAACGTCATCTTATCCTACAGATAAAAATTTTTTTTTTTAGAGATCCCGCCATGTTCCTTAGTCTACCCATATATATATATGGCTCCGCCCTCCACCCTTTCCCTCATATATATATATATATGGCTCCGCCCTCCACCCTCATATATATAGCGGGGCTCACCCGCTGAATTTCCCCCTTCCCCTTACTATATAAGTATTCCTTCTCTTCTTGAAGCTCCTAAAGAGCTGCCCACCTGACCATCAGTTATCTTTTTTTTTTATATAATTATGGCCCATTGGGCCTAAATCTGTGTTCCCAATTGGTCAGTCACTTATGCTATCTTATTAAAAAAACGAGGTTTCATTAGCCTTTCATCAATGTTTTATGTATCTGCTGAAATGTTTTGCACTACTTTGTTAGTATCTTTTTCTTTCATCAAAAAGTTGTATTATGTTTTATGTTTGAGCTGCAAAACCTCAATAAAAAATATTAAAAAAAAAAAAAAAAACCTACGGAGAGGTGTCAAACTTCTCAATAAACGCCAACAAATCAGAACTCATGCCATTACACATACTTCCCAAAGATACCCTCCACATACAAAGCAAATGCCCCTTTGCGATTCAGCTGAAATTCATAAAATACTTGGGAATATTTTTGTCAAACAATCTAGATTCGATCCGCATAGATAACTACACCAAGCTAACAACGGCAATTTCTAACCAGGCCTCGTCCTGGCTGTCAAAAAACATATCTTGGATAGGAAGAATGAACACAGTTAAGATGGTCCTATTACCCAAGATCCTGTATATACTACAAACACTACCCCTACCGAACACTCTCTCATACGTACAAAAACTACAAAATATGTTGAATACTTTTATTTGGAAGAGGAGCCAGTCAAGAGTTAACAGAGCCTCTATGTATGCCCACAAAGACATGGGGGGGTTGGGCGTCCCTAACTTATTATTATACAAACAGGCCATTTCTTTACAAAGAATCTTAGAATGGAGCAGGACTAGTAGTAACGACCCAAAACATTGGATACAAATAGAACATGACATGACAGGAGTGCCACAATTGGGGGGGCCGGTGTTGGCTGCCTACATTAATATCTAAAAACCAAAATAACCTCACAAACACGGTATTATCCACTATGTCAGATTGGAAATTTGTCCGAGACAAATATAAAGGCATCTCCAGTGCCTATTCCCCATTAACTTCAATCTTAAATAATCCAGAATTCTTAGAAGGCCAGAATTACACCTCAGAGGAAGATATTGGCTTACGTGGACAAATTCCTGTCACATTAATAACCAAAGCAGGGAAGATGCTGCCTAGTACAGAATTAACAGATGTAAGCAAGGGGTATTTTAACCAATGGCTGAGGTACCATCAAACTAGACACTACATTATGACACACAGAAATAGGGCATCACTGGTGAGGCCTTTGACCCCTTTTGAACATCTATGTATATCTGACACTCCAAAGAAAGGGATTATCTCCATCATATATAAAACATTATTATCAGCTACAAAACCCATTCCACACAATTACGTGAAGGGATGGGAAAGAGATTTGCTGGGTCCCCAGGACTCCAAGAAATGGGAAAACATTTTCAGCAACATAGCACACTCATCACATACGTCTGCTTTAGAAACTAATTACAAAATACTGTTCCGATGGTATCTAACCCCAAGCAGAATGAAATATTTTTTCCCTTCAGCTAATGAAAAATGTTGGAGATGTGGTAAAGAGAAAGGCACTATGGGCCACGTGTGGTGGTCCTGCTAAAAAATTAACACATTCTGGAGAGGGATCCTAGATGAAATACAATTAATCTTGTCAAATAAAATTACACACTCTCCCCAGGTCTGCCTATTTAACATGTTAAACGACATTAGATGTAATATTAGGAGGAGTTTAGGGCATATCATGCTTAACTCAGCTAAACAACTCATAGCAGCCATGTGGAGATCCGATAGGGTTCCTACGATAGATGAGTGGAAAGAAAAGGTGAAGGGAGCCTTACTGATAGAGAGATATCACTACCTTAAAACAAATAAAATTCTGTTGTTCAATGATATGATGTTTTATTGGGACTCCTACTTGGGTTCAAGCAAACAACTGTCAGATTAAACGTTTTGAAAAGATTAATGTCAACTAAGCTCTGCAGTGGGTTATTGTTTTAGTTTTTGTTAAAAATGTTGATGATTAGTTTATTGTTATTTCTACTTTGGTCTTTATGCCTGTTTTTTTTTATTTTTATTGAAAGACTTGGGGTCACAACTAACCTCAGATACTTGGTTCTATAGAAGCATTATACCAAGCGGGACTTTTTAATCCATAGTGCTTTGTCACAGGAACCAAGATCAAAAATTGTAAAATGTTAATAACTGGCTAAGACATGTTTTTGTAATCGAGGTTACCCAACCATCCCTCACAATGTCAGTTATTGTACCACCATACAGATTGTGTATCCTATGTTTTGTATTATGCACTTTTCTGAAAATTTTCAATAAAGAAATAATAAAGAAAAAAAAAAAAAAAAAAAAGTAGGCAGACTCCAAAAATACAAAAGGGTGAGCAATGTAAAACAAGGAAAAGTCTGACCGGTTTCGGTCAATGCGACCGTAGTCTTAGACATAAAATACAGGTGTCAGCTGTAAGCTATTTAAAGCTAACATATGGCAGTATGGTATTATCCACTGGTGGTTGCTGAATCTATTCTGCATATTATAAACTATTTGGAGTTTAACGTGCGCAGTTATGGTATCACCCACCAGCGGCTGGTGAGTTTATTCTGTGTACTATATGTGCCATTTATTTACTATCTTCTGCTTACTTTCGTTCTAAATATTCCACATTATGAATTAGGAGCTTAGATATAGAAACAGTAATATATATCATTACTAATATTGCTTGTATCTTCAGCACTAAGCAATAATTGTTTGGCCTTTGTTGATCATTTCAATTGGTGCAGATAAGGCCAATTTATATAGAGCCATCTTACAATAGTTAAGTTCTGCATACAAGTGATATAGCTCTGAGTGTAATATATGGTAGTATGGTACTACCCTCTGGTGGTTGATGAATCTATTCTGCATATTATATACTATTTGGAGTTTAACGTGCGTAGGTATAGTATCACCCACCAGTGGCTGATGAGTTTATTCTGTGTACTAGAAGTGCCATTTATTTACTATCTTCTGCTTACCTTTGTTCTAAGTATTCTACATTATGAATTAGGTGCTTAGATATAGAAATATTGATATATAGATTTATCACTATTAATATTGCTTGTATCTTCAGCACTAAGCAATAATTGCTCAGGTGATTTATGCACTAATATATATACTTTTTTTAGAATATCTACTTTTCTTCCTCAAGATAAAAAGAATGAGCAGAAAGGACATTAGAGTAACTTTCGTTCCTTTCGTAACTTTAAAGGCAAGTCTTCCTCCTCTTCCTCCAAGCAAGATCAAGCCAAGACTTACTGGAAGCCCAACCAGTCCTGGAATAAGGCAAAACAATCTAAAAAGCTGATTCCAAGTCAGCATGAAGGGTTGACCCCCGATCCGAGAGCTGATCTTGTAGGGGGCAGACTCTCTCTTTTTTCCCAGGCTTAGATAAGAGATGTACCGGATCCCTGGGCGGTGGACAATGTCTCCCAGGGATACAAAAACATAATTTATGCTTACCTGATAAATTTATTTCTCTTGTGGTGTATCCAGTCCACGGATCATCCATTACTTATGGGATATATTCTCCTTCCCAACAGGAAGTTGCAAGAGTCCACCCACAGCAAAGCTGCTATATAGCTCCTCCCCTAACTGCCATTACCAGTCATTCGACCGAAAACATGCAGAGAAAGGAAAACCATAGGGTGCAGTGGTGACTGTAGTTTAATGGAAAAATTACCTGCCTTAAAGTGACAGGGCGGGCCGTGGACTGGATACACCACAAGAGAAATAAATTTATCAGGTAAGCATAAATTATGTTTTCTCTTGTTAAAGGGCCACTGTAAGTAAATATTTTCTATGCCTGTTACTAACTAACTACCCCAAATACTCTTTTTATCAATAGCATTTCATTAACATATCTCTACCGTATATCAGAAATCTTGTCTGCAAATTTAATTGTTTTCCAAACCCACTCCGTGGGTATCCTTTGCTCTGTACCAATCCGTTTACAATACCTAGGTTTCAAAATGGCGCTTTAAACACAAAGTTATTGGTTTAAGTATTTTGAACACTCAGTGCTGAAAATAGTGGGCAGGATAACGTGACATCATCGGCGAATAAAAGATATAACTTTTAGAACGTTATGAAACTTTGTTTTGGAGAAAATATAGGTCAGTAGGTTTTAATTAATGTTTATTAACTTTAATATGTTAGTTGTTTAGCTTAAAAATTATAACAGAAAGTAATCCTTTAAGTGTATCCAGTCCACGGATCATCCATTACTTATGGGATACCAATACCAAAGCTAAAGTACACGGATGATGGGAGGGACAAGGCAGGTACTTAAACGGAAGTTACCACTGCCTGTAAAAAACCCTTTCTCCCAAAAATAGCCTCCGAAGAAGCAAGGTATCAAATTTGTTAAATTTGAAAAAGTATGAAACGCAGACCAAGACTCCGTCTTGTAATCTGTTCAACAGAAGCCACATTTAAAAAAGGCCCAAGTGAAAACCACAGCTCTAGTAGAATGAGCTGTAATCCCTTCAGGAGGCTGCTGTCCAGCAGTCTCATAAGCTAAATGAATTATGCTTTTTAACCAAAAAGACAGAGAGGTTGCTGAAGTCCTTTGACCTCTCCTCTGTCCAGAATAGACAACAAACAAGGTGAATGTTTGATGAAAATCTGTAGTAGCTTGTAAATAAAACTTTAAAACACGAACCACGTCCAAATTGTGTAATAGACGTTCCTTCTTTGAAGAAGGATTAGGATACAAGAATGGAACAACAATCTCTTGAGTGATATTCTTGTTAGATACCACCTTAGGTAAAAACCCAGGTTGGTACACAGGACTACCTTATCCGTACGGAGAACCAGATAAGGAGAATCACATTGCAACGCAGATAACTCGGAGACTCTATGAGCCGAGGAAATAGCTACCAAAAAGGAACTTTCCAAGATAGAAGTTTGATATCTATGGAATGAAAAGGTTCAAATGGAACTCCTTGAAGAACCTTAAGAACCAGCTTTAAGCTCCATGGCGGAGCAACATTTTTAACCACAGGCTTGGTTCTAACCAAAGCCTGACCAAAGGCCTGAACGTCTAGAATACCTGCCAGACGCTTGTGCAAAAGAATAGACAGAGTAGAAATCTGTCCTTTTAAAGAACTAGCTGACAACCCTTTTCTCAAAATCATCTTGGAGAAAAGATAATATCCTGGGAATCCAGACTTTACTCCATGAGTAACCCTTGGATTCATAACAATAAGATATTTACACCATATCTTATGTTAAATTTTCCTAGAGACAGGCTTTTATGCCTGTATTAAGGTATCAATTACTGACTCGGAGAAGCCATGCTTTGATAACATCAAGCGTTCTGTCTCCAGGCCGTCCATCTCAGATTAGTTATATTTAGATGGTTGAAAAGACCCTGAGGTAGAGGGTCCTTTCTCAGAAGCAGAGACCGTGGTGGAAAGAATGACATGTCCACCAGATCTGCATACCAGGTCCTGCGTGGCCACGCAGGCGCTGTCAAAAGCACCAAAGCACTCTCCTGCTTGATCTTGTGCAAACCCCTCCGGAGGGAATTCCCACTCCCCCGGATGAAAAGTCTGACGACTTAGAAAATCTGCCTCCCAGTTCTCAACACCTGGGATAGGGATAGCTTTTAGACAAGAGTGAGTCTCTGTCCAGTGAATTATTTTAAGACTTCTAACATTGCTAGGGAACTTCTGTTCCCCCTTGATGGTTGATGTAAGCCACAGTCGTGATATTGTCCGACTGAAATATGATGTACCTCAGAGTTGCTAACTGAGGCCAAGTCTGAAGAGCATGGAATATCGCTCCCAGTTCCAGAATATTCATTAGAAGGAGGGTCTCCTCCTGAGTCCACTATCCCTGAGCCTTCAGGGAGTTCCAGACTGTATCCCAACCTAAAAGGCTGGCATCTGTTGTAACAATTGTCCCATCTGACCTGCGGAAGGTCATACCCTTGGACAGATGGACCCAAGATAGTCACCAGAGAAGAGAATCTCTGGTTTCTTGGTCCGGATTTAACAGGAGAACAAATCTGTGTAATCCCCGTTCCTCTGGCTGAGCATGCATAGTTGCAGTGGTCTGAAATGTAGGCGTGCAAACGGTACAATGTCCCTTGCCGCTACCATTAAGCCGATTACATTCATGTACTGAGGCACCAAAGGGCACGGATGGAATGAAGAACACGGCAGAAATTTAGAAACTTTGACAACCTGGACTCCGTCAGGTAAATTTTAATTTCTACAAAATCTATCAGAATCCCTAGGAGGGAAACCCTTGATATTGGGGATAGAGAACTCTTTCCTTGTTCACTTTCCACCCATGCGATCTCAGAAATGCCAGTACTACGTCCGTATGAGACTTGGCAACTTGGATGTTTGACGCCTGTATCAGGATGTCGTCTAAATAAGGGGCCACTTCTATGCCCCGCGGCCCTAAGGACCACCAAAGTGACCCCAGAACCTCCATTAAGATTCTAGGGGCTGTAGTTAACCCAAAGGAAAGAGCTACAAACTGGTAATGCCTGTCTAGAAAGGCAAACCTGAAAAACCGATGGTGATCTTTATGCATCGTAATGTGAGGATAAGCATCCTTCAAATCCATTGTAGTCCTCTATTGACTCTCCTGGATCATAGTTAAGATGGTACGAATAGTTTCCATCTTAAATGATAGAATTCTAAAGAATTTGTTTAAGATCTTTTAGATCCAAAATAGGTCTGAAGGTTTCCTTTCCTTGGGAACCACAAACTGATTTGAGGAAAACGGTGTCCCTGTTCCTCTATTGGAACTGAATGGGTCACGTACACAATGCAAGAATGTCTCTTTCTTTATCTGGTTTGCAGATAAATGTGAAAGGCAAAAACTCCCCTTTTTTGGGGGGGAAAGCTTTGAAATCCAGAAGATATCTCTGGGGTATAATTTCAAATGCCCAGGGATCCTGGGCATCTCTTGCCCACGCCTGGGCGAAGAATGAAGTCTGCCCCCTATAGGATCCGTTACCAGATAGGGGTCCGTTCCTCATGCTGTTTTAGAGGCAGCAGCAGGCTCCTTGACCTGCTTATCTTTGTTCCAGGTCCGGTTGTCTCCAGACCGCCTTGGACTGAGCAAAAGTTCCCTCTTATTTTGCCTTAGAGGAAGTTGATGCCACACCTGCCTTGAATTTTCGAAAGGCACGAAAATTAGGCCTTTTTTGTCCCTTGATTTGGACCTGTCCTGAGGAAGGGCATGATCTTTTTCCTCCAGTGATATAAGTAATAATCTCCTTCAAACTAGGCCTGAATAGGGCCTGCCCCTTGAAGGGAAGTTAAGTAGCTTATTTATTAAAGTCACGACAGCTGACCATGATATAAGCCATAGCGCTCTGCGCGCCAGTATAGTAAAAAACAGAATTCTTAGCCGTTAGTCTAGTCAAAGGAACAAAGGCATCAGAAAACAAAGGAATTGGCTAGCTTAAGTGCTCTAAGCTTGTCAAATATATTCATCCAATGGAGCCTGTAAAGCCTCATCAAGAGACTCAAACCAGAACGCCGCAGCAGCAGTGACAGGAGCAATGCGTGCAAGGGGCTGCAGGATAAAACCTTGTTGAATAAACATTTTTTATCCATTGGATCTAAAAAAGCACAACAGTCCTCGCCAGAGGTAGTGGTACGCTTAGCTAGAGTAGAAACTCTTCTCTCCACCTTAGGAACTGTCTGCCATAAGTCCCGTGTGGTGGCAACTATTAGAAAACATTCTTCTAAAAAATAGGAGGGGAAGAGAACGGCACACCTGGTCTATCCCATTCCTTATGAAAAATTTTAGTAAACCTCTTTAGGTATTGGAAAAACATAAGTACACACCAGCACTGCATATTATTTATCCAGTCTACACAATTTCTCTGGCACTGCGATTGTACACATTCATTCAGAGCAGCTAAAGCCTCCCTGAGCAACAAGTGGAGGTTCTCAAGCATAAATTTTAAATGTAGAAATATCAGAATCAGGTTAAATCATCTTCCCTGAGTCACAAATATCACCCACAGACTAAGCATATTGTGAGGTAGTATCAGACATGGTTCTTAAAGCGTCTGTATGCTCTGTATCTACCCCCAGAGCTGTTTTGCTTTCCTTTAATTTCAGGTAGTCTGACTAATACTGCTGCCAGTGTATTATACACAACCTTTGCCATGTCTTGTAAAATAAACGCTATGGGCGCCATTGATATACTTGGCACCATTTGAGCGTGAGTCCCTGGAGCAGGAGTCAAAGGGTCTGACACGTGGGGAGAGTTAGTCGGCATAACTTCCCCCTCGACAGAATCCTCTGGTAAAATAAACGCTATGGGTGCCCTTGATGTACTTGGCGCCATTTGAGCGTGAGTCCCTAAAGCGGGAGTCAAAGGGTCTGACACGTGGGGAGAGTTAGTCGGCATAACTTCCCCCTCGACAGAATCCTCTGGTGATAATGTTTTTAAATACAAAAAATGATCTTTATTGTTTAACATGAAATCAGTACATCTGGTACACATTCTAAAATGGGGTTCCACCATAGCTTTAAACATAATAAACACAGAGCCTCCTCTATGTTAGACATGTTAGAACTAATAAAGAGACTAGTAAGCTTGGAAAACACTTTAAATCAAGTTAACAAGCAAATATAACAAACGTTACTGTGCCTTTAAGAGAAACAAATTTTGTCAAAATTTGAAAAACAGTGAAAAAAGGCAGTAAATCAAACGAAATTTTTACAGTACATGTAATAAGTTAACAGAGCATTGCACCCACTTGCAAATGGATGATTAACCCCTTAATGCAAAAAACACATAAAAAAAAAAAAAAAAAAACGACATTTTTTTTAAACAGACACAACAAAACTGCCACAGCTGAGCTGTGGATTACCTTCCCTATAACTGTTTCTATGCAAAAATTTAAGCCAGCCATGTGGAAAAATTAGGCCCCAATAAGTTTTATCACCAAACATATGTTAAAAAACGATTAAACATGCCAGCAAACGTTTTAAAACACATTCTTATAAGAGTATGTATGTCTATTAATAAGCCTGATCCAGTCGCTATCACTGCATTTAAGGCTTTACTTACATTACTTCGGTATCAGCAGTATTTTATTAGTCAATTCCATTCCTTAGAAAAATATATTACTGCACATACCTTAGCATATATCTCTATCAATCAGCCTGGTACCAGTCGCTTTCACTGCATTTAAAGGCTGTACTTACATTACTTCGGTATCAGCAGTATTTTCTTAGTCAATTCCATTCCTTAGAAAAATATTTTACTGCACATACCTTATTTGCAGGAAAACCTGCACGCCATTCCCCCTCTGAAGTACCTTACTCCTCAGAATGTGTGAGAACAGCAACTGAGATAAACAGCACACTCCGGTGCCATTTAAAAATAACAAACTTTTGATTGAAGAAATAAACTAAGTATAAAAAACCACAGACTCTCACGACCTCCTATCTATGTTGAGACTTGCAAGAGAATGACTGGTAATGGCAGTTAGGGGAGGAGCTATGTAGCAGCTTTGCTGTGGGTGGACTCTTGCAACTTCCTGTTGGGAAGGAGAATATATCCCATAAGTAATGGATGATCCGTGGACTGGATACACTTAACAAGAGAAATAGGCTTCAAATCTTTTCCTCCCAGAGGCAGGTTTCTCCTCTCCAGATTATCTGTAGACCAGATAAAAAGAGAGACGTTATTACATTGCGGCTGGGACCTTTCTGCCCTGGGGGTAATAGTTCCAGTTTGCTTTCAGGAAAGGGGTCTGGGATTTTACTCAAATCTGTATGAAGTTCCCAAAAAGGAGGGAACTTTTCGACCAATCCTAGATCTAAAATGTTTAAACAAGTTTCTCAGAGTTCCATCCTTCAAGATGGAGACTATATGCTCCATTCTTCCCTTGGTACAAGAGGGTCAGTTCATGACAACCATAAACCTAAAGGTTGCATACCATCATGTTCCCATTCACAGGGATCATCACAAGTTTCTGAGATTCGCCTTCTTGGACAATCATTTCCAGTTAGTGGCCCTTCCATTTGGCCTTGCCACAGCTCCCAGGATTTTTCAAAGGTTCTGAGGGCTCTTTTAGCTGTGCTTCAATCTCAGAGCATTGCAGTGGCCCCTTATCTGGACGACATTCTGGTTCAGGCACCATCTTTTCAACAAGCAGAATCTCATACAGAAATCTTGTTGTCTTTTCTTCGATCACACGGGTGGAAGGTGAATCGGGAAAAACGTTATCTGGTTCCAGCTACAAGGGTCATATTTTTGGGGACTATAATAGATTCTCTGTTAATGAAGATTTTTCTAATGGAGGTCAGAAAGAGAAAGATTTTTTACTCTTATCTTGCCCTACAGTCCTCTCCTCGGCCTTCAGTGTCTCAATGTATGTTGGTAATCAGTCTGATGGTGGCGTTCATGGACATCATTCTGTTCGCTCGGTTCCATCTCAGACCTTTGCAGTTATGCATGCTCAAACAATGGAATGGGGACTATACAGATCTGTCTCCGCGTATAGATCTAGATCAGGTGTCAATAGACTCTCTTCCGGGGATCGCTTTTTCAGGACCATCTCTCCCAGGGTACTTGCTTCCGCAGACCTTCCTGGGTGATTGTGACCACGGATGCCAGCCTTCTAGGTGGGGCTCATTAAAGGCTCAGAGCTTATGAACCCGGGAGGAGTCTGTTCTGCCCATAAACATCTTGGAGCTGAGAGCAATCTTCAATGCTCTTCTGGCCTGGCCTCAGTTAGCCTCAGCCCAGTTTATCAGATTCCAGTCGGGCAACATAACTTCGGTGGCCTACATCAACCACCAGGGGGGAACTCTGAGTTCCTTGGCCATGACAGAGGTGACCCAAATTATTCAGTGGGCAGAGACCGACATCTGCTGTCTTTCTGCGATCCACATCCCAGGAGTGGACAATTGGGAAGCAGATTTTCTAAGTAGACAGACTTTTCATCCCGGGGAGTGGGAACTTCATCCAGATGTGTTTTCCAGCTTGACCCTCAAGTGGGGGCAGCCAGAGTTAGATCTCATGGCTTCTCATCAGAATGCCAAACACCCGAGATACGTCTCGAGGTCAAGGGATCCACAGGCATTTCTGATAGATGCTCTGGCAGTTCCTTGGAACTTCAGTCTAGCATACCAGTTTCCTCCATTCACTCTCCTTCCAAGAGTCATTGCTTGAATCAAGCAGGAGAGGGCATCTGTGATTCTAATAGCCCCGGCATGGCTTTGCAGGATTTGGTATGCAGACCTAGTGGAAATGTCATCTCTTCCACCTTGGAGACTTCCGCTGAGGTAGGACCTTCTACTTCAGGGTGCCTTCCTTCATCCAATCTAATTTCTTTGAAGCTGGCTGCTTGGAGATTGAACGCTTAGTTTCGTCTAAGCGAGGGTTCTCGGAATTGGTCATTGAGACCTTGATTCAGGCTCGTAAGCCTGTGACTAGAAGGATTAACCATAAAATATGGTGTAAATATCTGTACTGGTGTGAATCCAAAGGTTTTTCGTGGAGTAAGGTCAGGATTCCCAGGATTGTGTCCTTTCTCCAGGAGGGTCTGGAGAAAGGGTTGTCAGCAAGTTCCTTGAAGGGTCAAATATCTTTATTGTCTATTTTATTGCATAACTGTCTGGCAGATGTACCAGATGTACAATCCTTTTGTCAGGTCTTGGTCAGAATCAGGCCTGTGTTTAAACCTGTTACTCCTCCCTGGAGTCTTAACCTTGTTCTTAAAGTCCTTCAGCAGGCTCCATTTGAGCCTATGCATTCCTTAGATATTAAGATGTTATCTTGGAAGGTTTTGTTTCTTGTTGCCATTTCTTCTGCTCGGAGAGTTTCTGAGCTCTTGGCTTTACAGTATGATTCCCCTTACCTTTTCTTTCATTCTGATAAGGTGGTTCTACGTACTAAATTAGAATAAAACAAATCAGGAGCACCAGTTCATCCGTTATGAATAAAATATAGCGCTTATTAGAGAATTACAGCAGTGTAAAAGGTTACAAATGTAACCACAGAAATGATAATAATCATCAGTAAGTAGCATATGCAATGCCCATAGTGCTAACACTTTTCAGCATTAGCCGTAGTTATAGCTACGGTTACATTTGTAACTTTTTACACTGCTGTAATTCTCTAATAAACGCTATATTTTATTCATAATGGATTAACTGGTGCTCCTGATTTGTGCTATCCTAAACATTTGGATCTTGGGAGATGTGAGCACAGTTTTTCTAGTCCATTACAGACTGAAAGGCTACAGAAGGATTTACTGCACGCTGAGAGTTTGGAGAGAAGACGCTCAGTATACCGGATGATGTCATCAGATGTTGCCAAAGGTTGAAAGAGAGAGACTTCCATAGCACAGAGGTGCATGTGAAACCCCGGACAGATGAAGCAGATGTGCCAACAGATCTCCTTATGACCGACCAGTGCAACCGTGATGTACAGGTAACAGGGGAAGTCGCCTATCCACGGGTAAAAGCTTAGCGTTATAAACGCATGTTCCAAACTCTCTTGAACTGACTTTGTCGCATAGCGCATTATTTGACGAATCCACAGCCTTATATACAATTACTTTTTACTATAATCTACACTGACAGTGCTGAGACACTACTATCCTTTGATCATTATACGTACTAAGTTAGGTTTCCTTCCCAAGGTTGTTTTTCTATAGAAATATTAATCAGGAAATCATTGTTCCTTCCTTGTGTCCTAATCCTTCTTCTCATAAGGAGCATTTGCTGCACAACCTAGATGTGGTGCATGCGTTGAAATTCTCTTACAGGCGACTAAGGATTTTCAACAGTCTTCTGCTTTGTTTGTCTGTTTCTCTGGGAAACGCAAGGGTCAGAAAGCTATGGCTACTTCTCTTTCACTCTGGTTAAAGAGTATAATTTATTTGGCCTATGAGACTGCTGGTCAGCAACCTCCTGAGAAAATCACAGCTCATTCAACAAGGGCTGTCTCTTCTTCCTGGGCTCTCAAAAATGAAGCTTCTATGGATCAGATTTGCAAGGCTGCGACTTGGTCATACTTTTTTCAAATTCTATAAGTTTGATACTTTTGCCTCGGCCGAGGCTTTCTTTAGGAGAAAGGTTCTTCATGCAGTAGTGCCTTCTGTTTAGGTTACCTGTCTTGCCCCTCCCTAATCGCCTGTGTCCTCTAGCTTGGGTATTGATTCCCAAAAGTAATTGATGATGGTCCGTGAACTCACTGTGTCCTTAGAAAGAAAACAAAATGTATGCTTACCTGATAAATTTCTTTCTTTCTTGACACGGTGAGTCCACGGCCCGCCCTTTATTTAGACAGTTTTTGTTATATAAACCTCAGGCACCTCTGCACCTTGTTTTGCTTCCTTTCTCTCCTTTCTCTTTGGTTGAATGACTGGGGGATTGTGGGTAGGGAGGTACTTAATACTTGATACTTAACAGCTTAGCTGGGGTGCTCTTTGCCTTCTCCTGCTGGCCAGGAGTGATATTCCTAAGAAATTTATCAGGTAAGCATAAATTTTGATTTTTGAAACATAAGTCCTCCACTGAGCATGGGCAACAAACTTACTGCAGTTAATACTGTTGTCTCCTAACAACACTTCAAAGGAAAGGCTGCTCATTTATCTTCCTGTAGAGACCACAGCCCCTTTTGGGGCAGTGGCAGGAAGTAATGGACCTTTAAGTTAAAAAAATAAATAAAAGATAAACTCCTTTTTCTCTTGTTAAGTGTATCCAGTCCACGGATCATCCATTACTTATGGGATATTAACTCCTCCCCAACAGGAAGTGCAAGAGGATTCACCCAGCAGAGCTGCTATATAGCTCCTCCCCTAACTGCCATTACCAGTCATTCTCTTGCACCCAACAAATAGATAGGATGTGTGAGAGGACTGTGGTGATTATACTTAGTTTCATACCTTCAATCAAAAGTTTGTTATTTTATAATAGCACCGGAGTGTGTTATTCCTTCTCTGGTAGAATTTGAAGAAGAATCTACCTGAGTTTTTCTATGATTTTAGCCGGAGTAGTTAAGATCATATTGCTGTTTCTCGGCCATCTGAGGAGAGGTAAACTTCAGATCAGGGGACAGCGGGCAGATTAATCTGCAAAGAGGTATGTAGCAGCTTATTATTTTCTGACAATGGAATTGATGAGAAAATTCTGCCATACCGATATAATGTAAACTCAGCCTTAAATGCAGTAGCATCAACTGGTATCAGGCTGTCATGTATGTATATTTTACACTTCAGTATTCTGGGGAATGGCACTTCACTGGAATTATACTGTATGCATAAAACTTTAGCCTAATTTGCAGGGACTAGCAACAGGCTTTTTAATAACACTCAATTTATTAATGTTAAACGTTTTTTGCTGGCATGTAAAATCGTTTAATTTTCTGAGGTACTGGGTGAAAAAATGTTTTGGGCACTATTTTTTTCCACTTGGCAGTCGTTTTATTTAATTTATGACAGTTTACTGATCTCTCTCACTGTTATGTGTGAGGGGGAGGGGCCTTTTTTGGCGCTTTTTCTACGCATCAAAAAATTCAGTCAGAAGTTTATTGTCTTCCCTGCATGATCCGGTTCATCTCTACAGAACTCAGGGGTCTTCAAAACTTGTTTTGAGGGAGGTAATCACTCACAGCAGAGCTGTGAGATTGTAGTTGACTGTGATAAAAAAAACCAAAAACGTTTATTTCTGTATTTTATTTTTTTTTTCTGCTATCAGGGTTAGTTATCCTTTGCTAATGGGAGCAATCCTTTGCTAAAATTGTGTTTTTTACAAAGATTTGATGCTATAACTTTTCAGTTTATTAATTTTCAACTGTCATAACTTTTTCTGTGCTTCTTATAGGCACAGTACGTTTTCATATTATAGTAAATTTCTTGAAAAGTATTTCCAAGTTGCTAGTTTATTTGCTAGTGTGTTAAACATGTCTGATTCAGAGGAAGATATCTGTGCTATATGTACTAAAGCCAAAGTGGAGCCCAATAGAAATTTATGTACTAACTGTATTGATGCTACTTTAAATAAAAGTCAATCTGTACAAATTGAACATATTTCACCAAACAACGAGGGGAGAGTTATGCCGACTAACTCGCCTCACGTGTCAGTACCTGCATCTCCCGCTCGGGAGGTGCGTGATATTGTAGCGCCGAGTACATCTGGGCGGCCATTACAAATCACATTACAGGATATGGCTACTGTTATGACTGAAGTTTTGGCTAAATTACCAGAACTAAGAGGTAAGCGTGATCACTCTGGGGTGAGAACAGAGTGCGCTGATAATATTAGGGCCATGTCAGACACTGCGTCACAATTTGCAGAACATGAGGACGGAGAGCTTCATTCTGCGGGTGACGGTTCTGATCCAAACAAACTGGATTAAGATATTTCAAATTTTAAATTTAAGCTGGAAAACCTCTGTGTATTACTAGGGGAGGTGTTAGCGGCTCTGAATGATTGTAACACAGTTGCAATACCAGAGAAAATGTGTAGGTTGGATAAATATTTTGCGGTACCAGTGAGTACTGACGTTTTTCCTATACCTAAGAGACTTACTGAAATTGTTACTAAGGAGTGGGATAGACCCGGTGTGCCGTTCTCACCCCCTCCGATATTTAGAAAGATGTTTCCAATAGACGCCACCACACGGGACTTATGGCAAACGGTCCCTAAGGTGGAGGGAGCAGTTTCTACTTTAGCTAAGCGTACCACTATCCCGGTGGAGGATAGCTGTGCCTTTTCAGATCCAATGGATAAAAAGTTAGAGGGTTACCTTAAGAAAATGTTTGTTCAACAAGGTTTTATATTGCAACCTCTTGCATGCATTGCGCCTGTCACGGCTGCAGCAGCATTTTGGTTTGAGTCTCTGGAAAAGACACTTGAATCAGCTCCATTAGATGAGATTACACACAAGCTTAAAGCCCTTAAGTTAGCTAACTCATTTATTTCAGATGCCGTGGTACATTTAACTAAACTTACGGCTAAGAATTCCGGATTCGCCATTCAGGCACGCAGAGCACTGTGGCTAAAATCCTGGTCAGCTGACGTTACTTCTAAATCTAAATTGCTTAATATACCTTTCAAAGGGCAGACCTTATTCGGGCCCGGGTTGAAAGAAATTATCGCTGACATTACAGGAGGTAAAGGCCATGCCCTGCCTCAAGACAGAGCCAAACCTAAGGCTAGACAGTCTAATTTTCGTTCCTTTCGTAATTTCAAAGCAGGAGCAGCATCAACTTCCTCTGCACCAATACAGGAAGGAGCTGTTGCTCGCTACAGACAAGGCTGGAGACCTAACCAGTCCTGGAACAAGGGCAAGCAGGCCAGGAAACCTGCTGCTGCCCCTAAGACAGCATGAATCAAGGGCCCCCGATCCGGGAACGGATCTAGTGGGGGGCAGACTTTCTCTCTTCGCCCAGGCTTGGGCAAGAGATGTCCAGGATCCCTGGGCGTTAGAGATCATATCTCAGGGATACCTTCTAGACTTCAAATTCTCTCCCCCAAGAGGGAGATTTCATCTGTCAAGGTTGTCAACAAACCAAATAAAGAAAGAGGCGTTTCTACGCTGCGTACAAGATCTTTTATTAATGGGAGTGATCCATCCGGTTCCGCGGTCGGAACAAGGACAAGGGTTTTACTCAAATCTGTTTGTGGTTCCCAAAAAAGAGGGAACTTTCAGGCCAATCTTGGATTTAAAGATCCTAAACAAATTCCTAAGAGTTCCATTGTTCAAAATGGAAACTATTCGGACAATTTTACCCATGATCCAAAAGGGTCAGTACATGACCACAGTGGATTTAAAGGATGCTTACCTTCACATACCGATTCACAAAGATCATTACCGGTATCTAAGGTTTGCCTTTCTAGACAGGCATTACCAGTTTGTAGCTCTTCCATTCGGATTGGCTACGGCTCCGAGAATCTTCACAAAGGTTCTGTGTGCTCTTCTGGCGGTACTAAGACCGCGAGGAATTGCGGTAGCTCCGTACCTAGACGACATTCTGATACAAGCTTCAAGCTTTCAAACTGCCAAGTCTCATACAGAGTTAGTACTGGCATTTCTAAGGTCGCATGGATGGAAGGTGAACGAAAAGAAGAGTTCTCTCTTTCCACTCACAAGAGTTCCCTTCTTGGGGACTCTTATAGATTCTGTAGAAATGAAGATTTACCTGACAGAAGACAGGTTAACAAAGCTTCAAAATGCATGCCGTGTCCTTCATTCCATTCAACACCTGTCAGTAGCTCAATGCATGGAGGTGATCGGCTTAATGGTAGCAGCAATGGACATAGTACCCTTTGCACGTCTACATCTCAGACCGCTGCAATTGTGCATGCTAAGTCAGTGGAATGGGGATTACTCAGACTTGTCCCCTACTCTGAATCTGGATCAAGAGACCAGAAATTCTCTTCTATGGTGGCTTTCTCGGCCACATCTGTCCAGGGGGATGCCATTCAGCAGGCCGGACTGGACAATTGTAACAACAGACGCCAGCCTACTAGGTTGGGGCGCTGTCTGGAATTCTCTGAAGGCTCAGGGACAATGGAATCAGGAGGAGAGTCTCCTACCAATAAACATTCTGGAATTGAGAGCAGTTCTCAATGCCCTTCTGGCTTGGCCCCAGTTAACAACTCGGGGGTTCATCAGGTTTCAGTCGGACAACATCACGACTGTAGCTTACATCAACCATCAGGGAGGGACAAGAAGCTCCCTAGCAATGATGGAAGTATCAAAGATAATTCGCTGGGCAGAGTCTCACTCTTGCCACCTGTCAGCAATCCACATCCCGGGAGTGGAGAACTGGGAGGCGGATTTCTTAAGTCGTCAGACTTTTCATCCGGGGGAGTGGGAACTTCATCCGGAGGTCTTTGCCCAAATACTTCGACGTTGGGGCAAACCAGAGATAGATCTCATGGCGTCTCGACAGAACGCCAAGCTTCCTCGTTACGGGTCCAGATCCAGGGATCCGGGAGCGGTTCTGATAGATGCTTTGACAGCACCTTGGACCTTCGGGATGGCTTATGTGTTTCCACCCTTCCCGATGCTTCCTCGATTGATTGCCAGAATCAAAACAGGAGAGAGCATCAGTGATTCTAATAATGCCTGCATGGCCACGCAGGACTTGGTATGCAGATCTAGTGGACATGTCATCCTGTCCACCTTGGTCGCTACCTCTGAAACAGGACCTTCTGATCCAGGGTCCCTTCAAACATCAAAATCTAATTTCTCTGAAGCTGACTGCTTGGAAATTGAACGCTTGATTTTATCAAAACGTGGTTTTTCTGAGTCAGTTATTGATACCTTAATACAGGCTAGGAAGCCTGTTACCAGAAAGATTTACCATAAGATATGGCGCAAATACTTATATTGGTGCGAATCCAAGAGTTACTCATGGAGTAAGGTTAGGATTCCGAGGATATTGTCTTTTCTACAAGAAGGTTTAGAAAAGGGTTTATCCACTAGTTCCTTAAAGGGACAGATTTCAGCTCTGTCCATTCTTTTACACAAACGTCTGTCAGAAGTTCCGGACGTTCAAGCTTTTTGTCAGGCTTTAGCTAGGATCAAGCCTGTGTTTAAAACTGTTGCTCCACCATGGAGTTTGAACTTAGTTCTTAATGTTTTACAGGGGGTTCCGTTTGAACCCCTTCATTCCATTGATATCAAGTTGTTATCTTGGAAAGTTCTGTTTTTAATGGCGATTTCCTCGGCTCGAAGAGTCTCTGAGTTATCTGCCTTACATTGTGATTCTCCTTATCTGATTTTTCATTCAGATAAGGTAGTTCTGCGTACTAAACCTGGGTTCCTACCTAAGGTGGTCACTAACAGGAATATCAATCAAGAGATTGTGGTTACATCTTTGTGTCCTAATCCTTCTTCGAAAAAGGAACGTCTGCTACACAATCTAGATGTAGTCCGTGCCCTGAAATTTTATCTACAGGCAACTAAGGATTTTCGACAAACGTCTTCCCTGTTTGTCGTTTATTCTGGTCAGAGGAAAGGTCAAAAAGCTTCGGCTACCTCTCTCTCCTTTTGGCTTCGTAGCATAATACGGTTAGCCTATGAGACTGCTGGACAGCAGCCTCCTGAAAGAATTACAGCACATTCTACTAGAGCTGTGGCTTCCACTTGGGCCTTTAAGAATGAGGCTTCTGTTGAACAGATTTGCAAGGCTGCAACTTGGTCTTCTCTTCATACTTTTTCCAAATTTTACAAATTTGACACTTTTGCTTCTTCGGAGGCTGTTTTTGGGAGAAAGGTTCTTCAGGCAGTGGTTCCTTCCGTATAAAGAGCCTGCCTGTCCCTCCCGTCATCCGTGTACTTTAGCTTTGGTATTGGTATCCCATAAGTAATGGATGATCCGTGGACTGGATACACTTAACAAGAGAAAACATAATTTATGCTTACCTGATAAATTTATTTCTCTTGTAGTGTATCCAGTCCACGGCCCGCCCTGTCACTTTAAGGCAGGTAATTTTTCCATTAAACTACAGTCACCACTGTACCCTATGGTTTTCCTTTCTCTGCATGTTTTCGGTCGAATGACTGGTAATGGCAGTTAGGGGAGGAGCTATATAGCAGCTCTGCTGGGTGAATCCTCTTGCACTTCCTGTTGGGGAGGAGTTAATATCCCATAAGTAATGGATGATCCGTGGACTGGATACACTACAAGAGAAATAAATTTATCAGGTAAGCATAAATTATGTTTTAAAATAATGAATTACAATGAAGTATAACCCACTGCTTAGTGTGTTTTTATTACAACAATGAAACAGAGATTTTTCTAACCCCAACACCCGGGGTGTAGCAGTGCTGCTGTACTTAATGTGTTATAGGAAATATAGTCTGAATTGAGAGTACCTACTATTTAATCACATCTGGTAATAACAATGGCCTAATATCAATATTTTTATTTGTATACCAACAATTAAAATAAATTAAAATGTCTTATTTCCATTTCCCTTTAATAATATGTACACTACTTAATGCTGATTTGACTATTAGCATTTTTCTCAAGCTGGTAACCTTCAGTGATAGCTGTTAGCCCTGTATATCAGCACCCAAATTGATCATCAGTGCTTTAGCAGATTAAAGGGACAGTAAACCTTAAAAATAATGTTATATAATTCTGCACATATAACTTTATTTTTAAGGTTTACTGTCCCTTTAACTCAAATTGTGTTGAATCTGAGGATGCTGTATATGCCTCATAGTAAATAGTATAATCCAAAATGTTTAGTAAGGTACTACTATCTAATGTTTTTTTCCCATTTTATTTTTCAGTCCAAAACATATATGGGCAGTTGTCAAGGAGAAATTATCTGTTTTACCGTGGACTTTCTATCTGGGTTCACCTGTTTTGACAGCAAGTCAAAGGTAAGAAGAAGCAAATATGAAATGGAGCCACATGAAATTTAGTGAACACAGATTTTATTATACTAATTAAAGGGACAGTTTACACCACAATTGTTATTGTTTAAAAAGATAGATAATCCCTTTATTACCCATTCCCCAGTTTTGCACAACCAACACAGTTATATTAATATATGTTTTACCTATGTGATTACCTTGTATCTAAGCCTCTGTAGACTGTCACCTTATCTCAGTGCTTTTGACAGACATGCAACTTAGCCAATCAGTGCAGACTCCTAAATACCTCCACGGGAGTAAGCACAATGTTATCTATATGACACACATTAACTAGTACTGTCTAACTGTGAAAAACGTTCAAAATACTCTGAGCCAAGAGGCAGTTTTCAACTGTTTGGAAATCAGTTTGTGCCTACCTACGTTTAGCTTTCAAAAATACCACCAAGAGAATAAAGCAAATTTGATGATAAAAGTAAATTGGAAAGTTGTTTAAAATTGCATGCTCTATCTGAATCATGAAAGTTTAATTTTCACTAGACTATCCCTTTAAGTATTAGTGACAGGTCATAATTTAAGGGCACCAAACAATAGCAGCTCCTTACAGCTGGTAACAATTGCTAGCCTCTAAGGAACATCTATTGGCAGAAACAATGGCCCTCGTTTATTAAAAGGCAAGTGGACAAGCTTCTTAACTTGAGAAGTTGTCCGCTCACTTTCGTGGCATACGGGCCGCAGATTCTGTTTGTCCGCTGCCCATATTTATCATTACACATTGTGTGAGCGTGTAAAGCCTGCCCCTTCTCTTGCGCAACCAATCGTGAGAAAGCAGGGCATGTCAATCACCAAAAGCTCATTTGGAGGGACTTCTTTAAAAAAAAAATGTTTCTGGCCTTTAACCCTAACATGACCTCTCCACCCTGCAATTAACCATAACCATGACACTTACAACAATAAAATACCACAAGGCCATTTACAAAATGGTCCCCTACATGACTTTTTCCCCACTTAATTTTAACTCAATGTTAAAGGGACACTACACACCTTGTAATTGCAAGGCATCTCTGCTGTCCAGCTGCATAATAACATATCAACCAAGACTAAACACTTTTGAAACAAATTAACATCTTGTTTGCTGCAATTGTTTTTCAATAGCCAAACTCAACCCACCACTTTCCTTATCTGGAGAATCTATCCTGGCTTGAGTCTGCAGCTAAAAAGACTAGCCACATTAATTTTGTTAGTATTAACCTTTTTTTTTATTTGCAGATTTCATTTGCTGACAATAATTAGGGTAAGAGCATTGGGAAGTCTGCAGTGTGCATTTTTAGGAGACTAAACAATATAAATCCATCTAAAATAAATAATAAATAATGAAAGTATATGAAAGCAAAATAAATAATAAAAGTCCATTTTATTTTCTATTTATCATTAGCCTTATGTTTCAGATTTTCTGATATCAGCTGGTGCATTGAAACAGAATACAAATAATAACACTGTCGCTATCATTCTTCAGCAGGTCTCATAGAACCTATTAATTGTAGTTATTTCTTTTTGACTGCTATAATGCAGCTGCAATCTATTGAATTGCTAACACTATTTGAATTTTGGGCAAACTGGTGCTTTAAATTGTTACTAGCATATGATCTGGCTCCTGTGTATCCTTTCATTGGAGCTAGCATTTCCTGGCCTTTACTATGGAATTAGGTACTGTATTTATAGAAACGCTGTCTTTTTAATATTGTTTCTTTCTAAAACTCTAAGATGAAGCAAAGTAACAGTTTAGAATATGAAAGCTAACTTAAAAACATTTTGTTATTTAACATCTAGAATAGAATAATGTTTACTATGTAGCTATTACCTGTGAGAACTCAAGTCTCATAGGACCTGGTTCTTTAAAGGCCTCTGACCTCTAAAAAAACTTCTATTACTGCTACCAGATCTCACGGGATTTATTGTGATAAATGTGTGACCTACATTTGTGTATGACACATAAATTAGGAGTATAAACTTTAAAAAGCATGTTGAAAGTGTGCTGTGAAAATCATAATCAAATCCTGCATAAAATTAGAATTAAATACATTACAATTAGCATTAAAAAATTGCTACGCTGTAAAAATGCTTATGTACGAAAAAAATAATATAGAATGTACACTGTAAAATTGTATTAAATGCACGACATGTTTTCAAAATACAAAGTTAAAATCATAACCATGTGTACAAAATCGGAAGGGTACTTTACTTTTCTAGTGTAAAATGAATCTTGCAGCTTTGGCAAACGGGCTAAACAGGGTCATTACTTGGGCATGTCTGAAGTTATCTTACAGGTCTCATTGAATTCTCTATGTATGTAATACCTGAAGGTATCACTGTTTTTTTTTTCTCCATTAATACAAATTTGGGAGCTTTTAACCGTTTTATGTTCTATGAAGCAAAAGGATTTAGGATAAGATAAATGAGACAATAAAGAAGTACATTAAATCTTTTAGTTGGTTATATATGTGAAATAAAAACATAATTTATGCTTACCTGATAAATTCCTTTCTTCTGTAGTGTGATCAGTCCACGGGTCATCATTACTTCTGGGATATTACTCCTCCCCAACAGGAAGTGCAAGAGGATTCACCCAGCAGAGCTGCATATAGCTCCTCCCCTCTACGTCACTCCCAGTCATTCGACCAAGGACCAACGAGAAAGGAAAAGCCAAGGGTGAAGTGGTGACTGGAGTATAAATTAAAAAATATTTACCTGCCTTAAAAACAGGGCGGGCCGTGGACTGATCACACTACAGAAGAAAGGAATTTATCAGGTAAGCATAAATTATGTTTTCTTCTGTTAAGTGTGATCAGTCCACGGGTCATCATTACTTCTGGGATACCAATACCAAAGCAAAAGTACACGGATGACGGGAGGGATAGGCAGGCTCTTTATACAGAAGGAACCACTGCCTGAAGAACCTTTCTCCCAAAAATAGCCTCCGAAGAAGCAAAAGTGTCAAATTTGTAAAATTTGGAAAAAGTATGAAGCGAAGACCAAGTTGCAGCCTTGCAAATCTGTTCAACAGAGGCCTCATTCTTGAAGGCCCAAGTGGAAGCCACAGCTCTAGTAGAATGAGCTGTAATTCTTTCAGGAGGCTGCTGTCCAGCAGTCTCATAAGCTAAACGAATTATGCTACGAAGCCAAAAAGAAAGAGAGGTAGCGGAAGCTTTTTGACCTCTCCTCTGCCCAGAGTAAATGACAAACAGAGAAGACGTTTGTCGAAATTCCTTAGTTGCCTGTAAGTAAAATTTTAGAGCACGGACTACATCCAGGTTGTGCAGTAGACGTTCCTTCTTTGAAGAAGGATTTGGGCATAAAGAAGGAACAACAATCTCTTGATTGATATTCCTGTTAGTAACTACCTTAGGTAAGAACCCAGGTTTAGTACGCAGGACTACCTTATCCGAATGAAAAATCAAATAAGGAGAATCACAATGTAAGGCTGATAATTCAGAGACTCTTCGAGCCGAGGAAATAGCCATTAAAAATAGAACTTTCCAAGATAACAACTTTATATCAATGGAATGAAGGGGTTCAAACGGAACGCCCTGTAAAACATTAAGAACAAGGTTTAAACTCCATGGTGGAGCAACAGTTTTAAACACAGGCTTAATTCTGGCCAAAGCCTGACAAAAAGCCTGGACGTCAGGAACTTCTGACAGACGTTTGTGTAACAGAATGGACAGAGCTGAGATCTGTCCCTTTAATGAACTAGCAGATAAACCCTTTTCTAAACCTTCTTGTAGAAAAGACAATATCCTAGGAATCCTAACCTTACTCCAAGAGTAACCTTTGGATTCACACCAATATAGGTATTTACGCCATATCTTATGGTAAATCTTTCTGGTAACAGGTTTCCTAGCCTGTATTAAGGTATCAATAACTGACTCAGAAAATCCACGTCTTGATAAAATCAAGCGTTCAATTTCCAAGCAGTCAGCTTCAGAGAAGTTAGATTTTGATGTTTGAAGGGACCCTGTATCAGAAGGTCCTGTTTCAGAGGTAGAGACCAAGGTGGACAGGATGACATGTCCACCAGGTCTGCATACCAAGTCCTGCGTGGCCACGCAGGTGCTATTAGAATCACTGATGCTCTCTCTTGTTTGATTCTGGCAATCAATCGAGGAAGCAACGGGAAGGGTGGAAACACGTAAGCCATCCTGAAGTCCCAAGGTGCTGTCAGAGCATCTATCAGGACTGCTCCTGGATCCCTGGATCTGGACCCGTAACGAGGAAGCTTGGCGTTCTGTCGAGACGCCATGAGATCTATCTCTGGTTTGCCCCAACGTCGAAGTATTTGGGCAAAGACCTCCGGATGAAGTTCCCACTCCCCCGGATGAAAAGTCTGACGACTTAAGAAATCCGCCTCCCAGTTCTCCACTCCCGGGATGTGGATTGCTGACAGGTGGCAAGAGTGAGACTCTGCCCAGCAAATTATCTTTGATACTTCCATCATAGCTAGGGAGCTTCTTGTCCCTCCCTGATGGTTGATGTAAGCTACAGTCGTGATGTTGTCCGACTGAAACCTGATGAACCCCCGAGTTGTCAACTGGGGCCAAGCCAGGAGGGCATTGAGAACTGCTCTCAATTCCAGAATGTTTATTGGCAGGAGACTCTCCTCCTGACTCCATTGTCCCTGAGCCTTCAGAGAATTCCAGACGGCACCCCAACCTAGAAGGCTGGCGTCTGTTGTTACAATTGTCCAGTCTGGTCTGCTGAATGGCATCCCCCTGGACAGATGTGGCCGAGAAAGCCACTGACGGGTGTTGAATGGAATGAAGGGTGCGGCAAGCACTTTGAAGTCTTGTTAGCCTGTCCTCTGTCAGGTAAATCTTCATTTCTACAGAATCTATAAGAGTCCCCAGGAAGGGAACTCTTGTGAGTGGAACGAGTGAACTTTTCTTTTCGTTCACCTTCCATCCATGTGACCTTAGAAATGCCAGCACTAACTCTGTATGAGACTTGGCAGTTTGAAAGCTTGAAGCTTGTATCAGAATGTCGTCTAGGTATGGAGCTACCGAGATTCCCCGCGGTCTTAGTACCGCCAGAAGAGCACCCAGAACCTTTGTGAAGATTCTTGGAGCTGTAGCCAATCCGAATGGAAGAGCCACAAACTGGTAATGCCTGTCTAGGAAGGCAAACCTTAGGTACCGATAATGATCTTTGTGAATCGGTATGTGAAGGTAAGCATCTTTTAAATCTACAGTGGTCATGTATTGACCCTCTTGGATCATAGGTAAAATTGTCCGAATAGTCTCCATCTTGAACGATGGAACTCTTAGGAATTTGTTTAGGATCTTTAAGTCCAGGATTGGTCTGAAAATTCCCTCTTTTTTGGGAACCACAAACAGATTTGAGTAAAACCCCTGTCCCTGTTCCGATCGTGGAACTGGATGGATTACTCCCATTAACAAGAGCTCTTGTACGCAGCGTAGAAACGCCTCTTTCTTTGTCTGGATTGTTGACAATCTTGACAGATGAAATCTCTCTCTTGGAGGAGAGTATTTGAAGTCCAGAAGGTATCCCTGAGATATTATCTCTAGCGCCCAGGGATCCTGAACATCTCTTGCCCAAGCCTGGGCGAAGAGAGAAAGTCTGCCCCCCACTAGATCCGATCCCGGATCGGGGGCCCTCAATTCATGCTGTTTTAGGGGCAGCAGCAGGTTTCCTAGTCTGCTTGCCCTTGTTCCAGGACTGGTTAGGTTTCCAGCCTTGTCTGTAGCGAGCAACAGCTCCTTCCTGTTTTGGTGCAGAGGAAGTTGATGCTGCTCCTGCTTTGAAATTACGAAAGGAACGAAAATTAGACTGTCTAGTCTTGGCTTTGGCTTTGTCCTGAGGCAGGGCATGGCCTTTACCTCCTGTAATGTCAGCGATAATCTCTTTCAACCCGGGCCCGAATAAGGTCTGCCCTTTGAAAGGTATATTAAGCAATTTAGACTTAGAAGTAACATCAGCTGACCAGGATTTTAGCCACAGCGCCCTGCGTGCCTGAATGGCGAATCCTGAATTCTTCGCCGTAAGTTTAGTAAGATGTACTACGGCCTCCGAAATGAATGAATTAGCTAGTTTAAGGACTCTAAGCCTGTCCGTAATGTCGTCCAGAGTAGCTGAACCAATGTTCTCTTCCAGAGACTCAATCCAGAATGCCGCTGCAGCCGTGATCGGCGCAATGCATGCAAGGGGTTGCAATATAAAACCTTGTTGAACAAACATTTTCTTAAGGTAACCCTCTAACTTTTTATCCATTGGATCTGAAAAAGCACAGCTATCCTCCACCGGGATAGTGGTACGCTTAGCTAAGGTAGAAACTGCTCCCTCCACCTTAGGGACCGTTTGCCATAAGTCCCTTGTGGTGGCGTCTATTGGAAACATTTTTCTAAATATCGGAGGGGGTGAGAACGGCACACCGGGTCTATCCCACTCCTTAGTAACAATTTCAGTAAGTCTCTTAGGTATAGGAAAAACCTCAGTACTCGTCGGTACCGCAAAATATTTATCCAACCTACACATTTTCTCTGGTATTGCAACTGTGTTACAATCATTCAGAGCCGCTAACACCTCCCCTAGTAATACACGGAGGTTTTCCAGTTTAAATTTAAAATTTGAAATATCTGAATCCAGTCTGTTTGGATCAGAACCGTCACCCACAGAATGAAGTTCTCCGTCCTCATGTTCTGCCACCTGTGACGCAGTGTCTGACATGGCCCTAATATTATCAGCGCACTCTGTTCTCACCCCAGAGTGATCACGCTTACCTCTTAGTTCTGGTAATTTAGCCAAAACCTCAGTCATAACAGTAGCCATATCCTGTAATGTGATTTGTAATGGCCGCCCAGATGTACTCGGCGCTACAATATCACGCACCTCCCTCTGAGTGTTAGATGTAGGTACTGACACGTGAGGCGAGTTAGTCGGCATAACTCTCCCCTCGTTGTTTGGTGAAATTTGTTCAATTTGTACAGATTGACTTTTATTTAAAGTAGCATCAATACAGTTAGTACATAAATTTCTATTGGGCTCCACTTTGGCATTGCAACAAATGACACAGGTATCATCCTCTGAATCAGACATGTTTAACACACTAGCAAATAAACTTGCAACTTGGAAATACAATTCAATTAGAATAATATTAAAATGTACTGTGCCTTTAAGAAGCACAGAAGATCTATGACAGTTGAAAATTAATAAATTGAAACAGTTATAGCCTCAATCCTTGTAAACAACACAACTTTAGCAAAGGTTTAATCCCATTAGCAAAGATAACAAATTCTGAAAGCAGGAAACAAATTACAGAATAAACGTTTTTTATCTCAGTCAAACTATAATTCTCACAGCTCTGCTGAGAGAAATTACCTCCCTCAAAATAAGTTTGAAGACCCCTGAGCTCTGTAGAGATGAACCGGATCATGCAGGGAATACAATGAGTTGCTGACTGAAATATTTGATGCATAGAAAAGGCGCCAAAAAACGGCCCCTCCCCCTCACACACAGCAGTGAGGGAGAACAGAAACTGTCAGAAAAACAGATTAAGCAACTGCCAAGTGGAAAAATAGTGCCCAAACATTTATTCACACAGTACCTCAGCAAATGAAAACGATTTTACATTCCAGCAAAAACGTTAAACATAATCTCTAGTTATTAAACAGCTTTATGTATTTCTTACAGTGTAATTCTAGTGAAGTACCATTCCCCAGAATACTGAAGTGTAAAGTATACATACATGACATTATATCGGTATGGCAGGATTTTCTCATCAATTCCATTGTCAGAAAATAAAAACTGCTACATACCTCTATGCAGATTCATCTGCCCGCTGTCCCCTGATCTGAAGTTTACCTCACTCCTCAGATGGCCGAGAACAGCAATATGATCTTAACTACTCCGGCTAAAATCATAGCAAAACTCTGGTAGATTCTTCTTCAAACTCTGCCAGAGAGGTAATAACACACTCCGGTGCTATTTTAAAATAACAAACTTTTGATTGAAGATATAAAACTAAGTATAATCACCATAGTCCTCTCACACATCCTATCTAGTCGTTGGGTGCAAGAGAATGACTGGGAGTGACGTAGAGGGGAGGAGCTATATGCAGCTCTGCTGGGTGAATCCTCTTGCACTTCCTGTTGGGGAGGAGTAATATCCCAGAAGTAATGATGACCCGTGGACTGATCACACTTAACAGAAGAAATAATACATTCATTTTAAGAGCTATTCTATAATGGAAACGTGCAGCTAGCAAATTACATTAAAGAGAGCATCTAGTCAGAACATACAATTCTTCCCATAAAATTAATATTGGGGATTCTGCTGATTTACTAAATAACTAGTGGTACCATTTTTCACAAAGAGACTTTACCTGTATAGAGAAATATAGAAAAGGTCATTACATGACTAAGGACCAGATACAGGTCTAAACAGTTGTTTGTTTTTTGTACTATGAAATTGTAAATGTCTGTTTTATTCTATAATCAAGGCTGGAGTGACCTTTTCAATATTTATCTATTATTGAGGAGCTGGCTGACCCTCTACTCCATGCCTGATTCCTGCTTTGGTTGCTGTTCCCTTTTCTGTTTGTTTTACCTGTATAGACATCAGTAAAGGCTCTGAGATCCAGTCATTGTGTTCTAAATCTATGCACAAAAATTAAAGAGCTGTATTTAAAAATGAGTCACTTTATTCACAAAAAGTAAAGACAAATGGGCATATATAAAAAGCAATAGGAGCATAACCAAATGAAATAGCACCATCATGCGGCACAACTTTTTCCTTTTATATTAAACATTTCAGTCAATAAGATTGAGCTTGCATTCTATTGGCTGATTGGAACAGCCAATAGAATGTGAGCTCAATCCTATTGGCTGATTGGATCAGCCAATAGGATTGAAGCTCAATCCTATTGGCTGATTGCATCAGCCAATAGGATTTTTTCACCTTTAATTCCGATTGGCTGATAGAATTCTATTAGCCAATCAGAATTCAAGGGACGCCATCTTGGATGACATCATTTAAAGGAGCCTTCATTCTTTGTTAGACGTCGGAAGAAGAGGATTCTCCGCGCCAGATGTCTTGAAGATGGACCCGCTCCGCGTCGTATGAATGAAGATAGAAGATACCGTCTGGATGAAGACTTCTGCCCGTCTGGAGGACCACTTCTGCTGGCTTAGATGAAGACTTCTCCCGGCTTCATTGAGGACTTCTTGTCGCTTCATTGAGTACTTCTCCCGTCTTCGTTGAGGATGGATGTCCGGTCTTCAAAACTGTAAGTGGATCTTCGGGGGTTAGTGTTAGGTTTTTTTAAGGGTTTATTGGGTGGGTTTTATTTTTAGGTTAGGGTTTGAGCAGAAAAAGAGCTAAATGCCATTTTAAGGGCTATTGGTAGTTTAGTTTAGGCTAGGGTTTTTTTTATTTTATTTGGGTGGGGTTATTTTGATAGGGCTATTAGATTAGGTGTAATTAGTTAAAATATCTGATAATTTGTTTTTTATTTTGTGTAATTTAGTGGGGTTTTGTTTTTGTAATTTAGGTAATTGTATTTAATTAATTTAATTTATTTAATTGTAGTGTAATGTTAGGTGTTAGTGTAACTGAGGTTAGGTTTTATTTTACAGGTAAATTTGTATTTATTTTAGCTAGGTAGTAAGTAAATAGTTAATAACTATTTAATAACTATTCTACCTAGTTAAAATAAATACAAACTTGCCTGTAAAATAAAAATAAACCCTAAGCTAGCTACAATGTAAATATTAGTTATATTGCAGCTATCTTAGGGTTTATTTTATAGGTAAGTATTTAGTTTTAAATAGGAATTATTTAGGTAATGATAGTAATTTTTATTTAGATTTATTTTAATTATATTTAAGTTAGGGGGTGTTAGGATTAGGGTTAGACTTAGGTTTAGGGGTTAACAAATTTAGTATAGTGCAGGCGACGTTGGGGGCGGCAGATTAAGGGTTAATAAATGTAGGTAGGTGGCGGCGATGTTAGGGGCGGCAGATTAAGGGTTAATAATATTTAACTAGTGTTTGAGATGCAGGAGTACGGCGGTTTATGGGTTAATATGTTTATTATAGTGGCAGCGACATTGGGGGCGGCAGATTAGGGGTTAATAAGTGTAGGTAGGTTACGGCAACATTGGGGGGCAGAAGATTTGGGGTTAATAAATATAATGTAGGTGTCGGCGATGTTGGGGCAGCAGATTAGGGGCTAATAAGTATAATGTAGGTGTCGGCCATGTCCGGAGTGGCAGATTAGGGGTTAATAAGTATAATGTAGGTAGGTGGCGGCTATGTTAGGGGCGGCAGATTTTGGGTTAATAATATTTAACTAGTGATTGTGAGGCAGAAGTGTGGCGGTTTAGGGGTTAATATGTTTATTATAGTGGTGCCGATGTCCGGAGCGGCAGATTAGGGGTTAATAAGTATAATGTAGGTGTCGGCGATGTCGGGGTGGCAGATTAGGGGTTAATAAGTGTAAGATTAGGGGTGTTTAGACTCGGGGTTCATGTTAGGGTGTTAGGTGTAAACATAAATTTAGTTTCCCCATAGGAATCAATGGGGCTGAGTTACGGAGCTTTACGCTGCTTTATTGCAGGTGTTAGACTTTTTTTCAGCCAGCTCTCCCCACTGATGTCTATGGGGAAATCGTGCACGAGCACGTAAAACTAGCTCACCGCTGACTTAAGCAGCGCTGGTATTGGAGTGCGGTATGGAGCTCAGTTTTGCTCTACACTCACTTCTTGCCTAATAACCCTGAGTTTAGGAAAACCTGTAATACCAGCGCTGTAGGAAAGTGAGCGGTGACAATAACGTGCAAGTTAGCAACGCACCCCTCATAACGCAAAACTTGTAATCTAGCCCACAGTTTATTAGAATCTCAATGGATAAAAGTAAAAATTATTAAAGAGACATGAAATCCATTTTTTTCTTGCATGATTCAGATAGAGCATGTGAATGAACACAACTTTCCATTTTACTTCTATGATGTAATTTGCTTTATTCTCTTGGTATTCTTTTTTGAAAAGGATAAATAGGCAGGCCTAGTAACTGTTGATTGGTGACTGCATATATCTGCCCCAGGTTATTAGCTCACTGATGGCTAGATTACGAGTTTTGTGTTAAGAGTGAAAAAGCAGCATTATGTAGGTATATCTGTACCGCACACTTTTTTGACCAACACACAACGTAACTACCACACTTTTTAAAAAGTCCTTTTTCAATGGGACTTCAACAGCGCCGGTATTACGAGTTTGCCTGTCCGGCCAAAAAGTGAGCGGTACAGCCGCATAACTACAAGATCCGTACCGTAAACTGAAAGTCAGTAGTTATGGGTTTTAAGCTACAAAGCTGTAACATAAAACTCAACTAAAGTGTTACAAAGTACACTAACACCCATAAACTACCTATTAACCCCTAAATCGAGGCCCTCCCACATTGTAAACACTAAAATAAAATTATTAACCCCTAATCTGCCGCGCTGGACATCGCCGCCACTATAATAAACATATTAACCCCTAAACCGTCGCACTCCCGCATTGTAAACACTAGTTAAATATTATTAACCCCTAATCTGCTGCCCCCAATGTCACCGCCCCTATACTACAGTTATTAACCCCTAAACCTCTGACCTTCCACATTACTAACACTAAATAAATATATTAACCCCTTACCCTAAGTCTAACCCTAACACCCCTAACTTTAATATAATTAAATTAAATCTAGATAAAACTTACTAATATTACCTAAATAATACCTATTTAAGACTAAATACTTACCTGTAAAATAAACCCTAAGCTATCTACTATATAACTAATAGTTACATTGTAGCTATCTTAGGTTTTATTTTTATTTCACAGGCACGTTTGTATTTATTTTAACTAGGTAGACTAGTTAGTAAATAGTTATTAACTATTTACTAGCTACCTAGTTAAAATAAATACAAATTTACCTGTAAAATAAAACCTAACCTAAGTTACACTAACACCTAAGATTACACTAAAATTAAATAAATTACATTAATTAAATACAATTAACTAAATTAAAAGAAAACACTAAATTACACAAAATAAAAATGAAATTATCAAATATTTAAACTAATTACACCTAATCTAATAGCCTTATCAAAATAAAAAAGCCCCCCAAAATAAAAAAACCCTAGCCTACACTAAACTGCCAATAGCCCTTAAAAGGGCCTTTTGCGAGGCTTTGCCCCAAAGAAATCAGCTCTTTTACCTGTAAAAAAAAATACAAACAACCCCCAACAGTAAAACCTACCACCCACACAACCAACCAACCCAAAAAATACCTACCTAAAAAAACCTAAGCTCCCCATTGCCCTGAAAAGGGCATTTGGATGGGCATTGCCCTTAAAAGGGCATTTAGCTCTTTTACATTGCCCAAAGTCCCTAATCTAAAAATGAAACCCACCCAATAAACCATTAAAAAAACCTAACACAGACCGGACATCCATCCTCAACGAAGCCAGGAGAAGTCTTCATCCAAGTGGCAAGAAGTCCTCAACGAAGCCGGGAGAAGTCTTCATCCAAGTGGCAAGAAGTCCTCCTCCAGGCGGGCAGAAGTCTTCATCCAGACGGCATCTTCTATCTTTATCCTTCTGACGCGGAGCGGCTCCATCTTCAAGACATCCTGCGCAGAGCATCCTCTTCTTTCGAATCCTCTTGAAGAATGAAGGTTCCTTTAAATGACGTCATCCAATATGGTGTGCCTTGAATTCCAATTGACTAATTCTATCAGCCAATCGGAATTAAAGGGTAAAAAATCTTATTGGCTGATGCAATCAGCCAATAGGATTGAGCTTCCATCTTATTGGCTGACCCAATCAGCCAATAGGATTGAGCTTGCATTCTATTGGCTGTTCCAATCAGCCAATAGAATGCAAGCTCAATCCTATTGGCAGATTGGATCAGCCAATAGGATGGAAGCTCAATCCTATTGGCTGATTGCATCAGCCAATAGGATTTTTTACCCTTTAATTCCGATTGGCTGATAGAATTCTATCAGCCAATTGGAATTCAAGGGACACCATCTTACCCCTTAAAGGGAACCTTCAGTGTACGGCTGGGACCGTATGAAGAGGATGCTCCGCGCCAGATGTCTTGAAGATGGAGCCGCTCTGCATCGGAAGGATGAAGATAGAAGATACCATCTGGATGAAGACTTCTCCCAGCTGGATGAGGATGGATGCCCGGTCTTCCAAAACTGCAAGTGGATCTTCGGGGGTTAGTGTTTTATTAAGGGTTTATTGGGTGGGTTTTATTTTTAGCTTAGGGTTTGGGCAATGTAAAAGAGCTAAATGCACTGTTACGGGCAATGCCCATCCAAATGCCTTTTCAAGGCAATGGGGAGCTTAGGTTTATTTAGAAATTATTTTATTTGGGGGGTTGGTTGTGTGGGTGGTGGGTTTTACTGTTGGGGGGTTGTTTGTATTTTTTTTTTTACAGGTAAAAGAGCTGATTTCTTTGGGGCAATGCCCCGCAAAAGGCCCTTTTAAGGGCTATTGGCAGTTATATTGTAGCTAGCTTAGGTTTTATTTTACAGGTAAGTATTTATTTAGTTTAGTTTTAAATAGGAATAATTTAGATATTATTTGTAATTTTTATTTGGAATAATTTTATTTATGTTAAAGTTAGTGGGTGTTAGGGTTAGGGTTAGACTAAGGGTTAGGTTTAGGGGTTAATAACTTTAGTATAGTGGTGGCGACATTGGGGCAGCAGATTGGGGTTATTAAGTGTAGTTTGGTGGCAGCGATTTTGGGGGCAGCAGATTAGGGGTTAATAATATTTAAATAGTGTTTGCGATGCGGGAGTACGGCGTTTTGGGGGTTAATATGTTTATTATAGTGGTGGTGATATCTGGAGCGGCAGGTTAGGGGTTAATAATTTTATTTTAGTGTTTGCGATGCGGGAGGGCCTCGGTTTAGGGGTTAATAGGTAGTTTATGGGTGTTAGTGTACTTTGTAACACTTAAGTTATGATTTTTATGGTACAGCTTTGTAACCTAAAACTCATAACTACTGACTTTCAGGTGACGGTACGGATCTTGTAGTTATAGGCTGTACCGCTCACATTTTTGCCGGCCAGGCAAACTCGTAATACCGGCGCTATGGAAGTCCCTTTGAAAAAGGACTTTTTGAAAGGTGCAGTAGTTACGTTGCGTGACGGCCAAAAAAGTGTGCAGTACAGCTGTACCTACAAGATTTGTAATAGCAGCAGTATTGAAAAAGCAGCGTTATGAAGCTTTTTCACTTATAACGCACAACTCGTAATCTAGCTGTCTGTTATTAGTGTGGTGAAAGGCAACTGGGTACCACATCATTTCAAATTTTCTAAATTTCAGAAAAGAAAATGCAAACTGCAGAGGTTAACCAATGCATTTCATACTTACATTGTGGCTAGCCTTGTCCCATGCAGGCTCAAACCCAGATTAACTCCTCAAAACAAGGAAAGGGATGGGCGGAGTTTAGCTAATAAAAACAATTGCAGCAAAAAAGATGTAATTTTTTTTTTTAAAGTTATTACAATTGACTGATGTTTGTATATTCTATAGCAATTTATAGTATTTGCAAGGTGTTTAATGTACCTGTAAGCTTTAGGGCATTTCTTCCTGTTCCTCTTCAACGTCTGATTGTAGCCTTCTGTTTGTTTAAATATGTGCTTTTAATTTGCATTATGTACAAAGAAATTTGTAAAAACTAATCATCATCATCATTATAAGAATTGTAATAAATATCTAGACAAAGAAACACAAGAAAGACAATATGCACTTACTAGCATTGTTACAATTAAACAAAACAAACCTTTTCGTTTTACTTCTCTTATCAAATTTACCTTGTTCGCTTTGCATCTTTTGTAGAAGAGCATACCTGCAACAATGATTTTAATAATGGTATTCATTGTGTAAACATTGCTGCCATCTAGTGCTTAACTGTAGAACAACTGCTGTCCTATAGTGATCCAGGGCCTGAGTATCACAATCTCACTGGCATTGAGAGAAATTACACAAAATCTTTTTAGGGCAATATTTGAGCATTATTTTATAATCTATGTGTTTCTCCTCATTCAGAACGCTGTATAGTGAGGCAATATTCATCACAGTCCTGATCCTTCTTAGATAATCTGCCCAGAGTGGAGAGGTTTAGATTATCCCCAGACACTCCTGAGCCTTTCTACCTACTTTTCAAAAAAGGATACTAAGAGAAGAAAGTACATTTGATAAAATAAGTAAATTGTTTATTTACTTAATTTAATTGTATGCCCTATCTGAATAAAAAAATGGGGCCTCATGTCCCTTTAATGTTCATAACTTTTTAAGTTCATGTTTCATATTGATAATGCTAAATCCAAATATAGATATGGACCAGGATTTTTTTATATTTCGTTATAACATAAATTACTTATCTAATACCTACACATTTGCTTTTAATGTTGCAACCAAAGCAAGCATTACTTCATTATGCTCACGTCTCAAAGTGTCTAGGCTTCAACACTTAGGTTAAAGCAACATCAACTAATTTATAGTCCACTGAAAAGAGATGTGACAGCACAGCCAGGGAAAAAACTTTATTAGAGGACCTAAGACCTAAACACACCTAAATAACCCCTAAACCGCTGCCCCCCCCCACATTGCAAAATACTACATTAAACTATTAACCCCTAAACCTAACACCCCCCTAACTTTAAATTAAAATTACAATATAACTAATACTATCTATAAATAAATAAAAATGTACCTGTAAAATAAATTAATAAAATCTAAGTTTAAACTATAAATATTCTAATAAAATAAAAAAAACGACCAATTAAAAAAATCTAAATTGCAAATTTAAAAAAACTAACTTTTACTAAGGTTAAAGATGGGTAGTTTAGGATTTATTAGAGTTAGGTTTTTTTATTTTGGGGGGTTGGTGGGGGGTTACATTTAAGGGGGGACTTAACTTTAATGTAGAAGAGCTGTTTAACTTAGGGCAATGCCCTACAAAAGGCACTTTAAGGGCTATTGGTAGTCTATTGTACGTTAGGCAGTGTTTTTATTTGGGGGAGTTATTTTTATAGGGCTATTAGATTAGGTGTAATGGTTTAATTTAGGTTTTTTAATTGGTAGTATTTTTTATTCTATTAGAATATTTATGTTAGGTTAATTTATAGTTTAAACTTAGGTTTTTTTATTTCACAGGTAAGTTTTTATTTTTTTAAAGATAGTTATATTGTAATTTTAATTTAAAGTTAGGGGGTGTTATGTTTAGGGGTTAATAGTTTAATTTAGTGTTTTGCAATGTGGGGGGGGCTGCAGTTTAGGGGTTAATAGGTTAGTTTAGTAGTTACGATGTTGGGCCGGAGGTTTAGGGGTTAATAGGTAGTTTATGGTTGTTAGTGTACTTTGTTACAGTTTAGTTATGAGTTTTGTGAAACATTTTTGTTTTGCAAAATCCCTAACTACTGTTCACAGATGGCGGTATGGATCGTGTCGGTATAGGCTGTAATGCAAGCATTTTAGCCGGACCTCACAACCTGTAATACGGCGCTATAGAAAATCCCGCACTCAAACTAATTTTTTTTTAAATGCGGAATGGACGTTGCGTTACAGGCTACAATGCTTGCAGTATAGCTATACCGCCGCAACTCGTAATATGCGTTCCTGGACATTCCAGCATAATGGCCAATTTTTCAGCGTTAAAATCCGTACCGCAAAACTCTCAATCTAGCCGAAATTGAGGTACAAATTTCAGACTTAAACTTCAATTTATGATATTATAGATTATGAATTAAATGGAATCCACTTTTGATCCCTTAAACCATTTGCAATTGTATTTTGTTTTTATTCCTCCTGATTTTTGCACAGTATTAGTTTCTTTAAAAAAAATTAGATTATCTTCATAAGATAATTGAATGGCATTGTAAATAATACAATATATATATATATATATATATATATATATATATGTATGTATGTATGTATGTATATTTATATATATATATATATATATATATATATATATTGCTATTCTTATCGTAAGCTCTTTCTGCTTTAACTTTTAATCCTAACAGTGAAAAAGCTCTAAGGTTAAAGAGGGATTTTAAATGTCAAAAGATTAAATGTATTAATCAGCCTAAAAGGAAAAAAAGTACATGGAATATTTTAATATAGCTAAAAGGTTGGTGATTTATTACAAAAAAAGTCAGTTCCTTTATTAATAAAGTTAAACCTTATTAAAGCTAAGTCTTCATAGTTATAAAACATTTTTTGTTTAACATCAATTACACTGTTTATTTTTGCCTGATAATGTATTCATTAAAAAATAATTCTAAATGTACTTGTATATATTTTGATTATTAAAGCTAAACTCACCCTGTCTGTGTCACGGCAGTTTGCTAAAGTCAGAGCCTCCGGCTGTCCATGGCACAGCGCTCTTCTCTCAATAAACTGACGCTTCCACCTCTAAACCAGCCATGTGTGTCATCTGACAGTGTTCTCTATGCTAGCATGGCTATTGGTTTAGAGTTGGAAACATCACCTCATAGGTAAAGAGCGCTGTGCCATGGGCGGTAGGAGGCTCTGACTTTAGGGAGCTGACACGGCACATACAGGGTGAGTTTAGCACCCTTTTTTTAAGTGAGACTGAAACTACAGTATATTTCTAGTGATGGTAAATCCTAGCAATTTTTAAATGCTCAGATTTATCATCACTTTATATCTGTGTCTTTGATTATATGAATAAAATACAGAATTTAGCTGCACATTTCAGAAATATTAAAATAACAAAAACCCTAATGCTCGAAAATGTTGCCAAAACTATATAAATAAAATCTAAAATATCATAAATGAATCTTTCCATACTCCCCTTTTGCTCATATTGCTAAATGTTGATAGAGATTCAAAGTTATACAGGATCTTCTATATTGACCAGAAATACAGCACATTTTAAAATCTGCTTGTCTTTTCAATCTGTCTGTAATTATATCAGAACAATTCTTAAACTATCAAATTAATATGATTGCTATATATTAAATACATGCATATATATATATATATATATATATATATATATATACTGTACTATACACACATTCACACACCATTCATATATCTCCATCTTAAATACATCATATAATACTTATATTAAAAAATCACCAAATTCTAAATTTACATTTACATTCATAAATATACCAAGTTTCTTGATTAATACTGAATTTCATAAATATTACTTTAAGAAGTAGTCATATTTAATCATATAATGGTTTATAAACTTTAACATGCCCTGAAGATACTGAAATAATATAGTGGATAATTATAACTGATATTATTCTTCTCTCTATATATACCAGATATAGTGCTATATTATATCAGTTTGCTTGTGGTTACTATAGGGTCAATCTTGCCAATGGTGTTAATCTGCTGTTTATCAGCTCTTGATTGTAATACTCGTGGGATATTCCACAATCAGACCAAACTTGGCCAGTAGTCTTCTTATCCCGGCGTCAAGCTGAAATGATAGGGAATATCCCAGAGCAGAGAAAGTTCGCAAAAATTAGGTAATCGGTACTCACCATAGGTAGTTCTTGGTGGCAACAGGTAGTGAACCCAGCGGTATGGCAGTTCAAGGGTAAACCAATAGAAGGACCGGAAACAGGCAGGAATCTACAACAAAGGGAATCCAATAATTATAGTTCAGGAATAAACCAATAGAATTGTCAGGCAGGTAGAGTAACAGTATAGCAATCCAATGGTTCAAGGGTTAAACAGGCAGAGTGGTCAGACAGGCATAATTTAGCAACTGTATGGCAATCCAGTATTTTAGGGTTAAGCAAGCAGAGTAGTCAGACAGGCAAAGTTCAATAACATTATGGCAATCCAGTGCTTTAGGGGTTAAGCAAGCAGAGTAGTCAGACAGGCAGAGTTTAATAACAGAATGGCAATCCAGTACTTTAGGGGTTAAGCAACAGAGTAGTCAGACAGGCAGAGTTCAATAACATTATGGCAATCCAGTGCTTTAAGGGTTAAGCAAGCAGAGTAGTCAGACAGGCAGAGTTCAATAACGTTATGGCAATCCAGTATACAGTAACAATCACACCCAGGAGCACACTAAGTAACAACTATACTATAGAAAGTGAGCAACTTACATAGGCGCAGGATTGGCACCACAGGAGATCCTGAATGGCTTCAAAATGAAAGGAGCATGCAGTGATGACATCACTGCCACACGTGCACAGGAACCAATTCTACCCTAGGCAACCAGCAGAACAGCAGGCGCCGCGTCCCTAGCAACAGCTAGAGTGGTGCAGCATGACATAGCCCCCCTCTCAATACCAGAGTCGGCCTCAAAGAATGAGCAGCATGGAATCTGGAGAACAAAAATGTAGCATGCACATCACGGGCAGGAACCCAGGAATGATCCGCCACAGAGTAACCCTCGCAATGTACCAGATACTGCATTTGTCTGCATCTGTATCTGGTGTCCAGGATCTTAGCAACCTCATATTCAGGGTCAAAATGGACCAGGAGCGGAGGAAGAGGAGCTCGGAGCTGGGTATATCTATTTTTGATGTAAGGCTTGAGTAGTGAGATGTGGAAGACTGGGTGTATGTGCAAGGTTTTGGGCAATGCCACTTTGTAGGCAACAGGATACAGTTTTTTCAGGACTTTGTAAGGACTGATAAACCTAGGCCATAATTTGTGACTAGGTTGACATAGACAAATATGTCGAGTAGAGACCCAAACACGTTCACCTACCGAGATGGCACGTACAGAAGCTCTATGATGATCAGCAAACCTCTTGTATCTAGAGACAGCTGAATGTAACTGAGAGCGAATACCTTGCCAATGGGTGGTGAGATTAGTAACGTGTCAGTCTGCAGCAGGAACCCCTGTGGACTGAACAGAAAGAGGGAAGACACAAGGTTGATAACCTGCTGTGGCTTGAAATGGAGGACATCATAGAGAAGAGTGACAATGAGTGTCCCTTGCCAGCTCAGCTAGGGGTAACAACCAGTTGGTATGGAGAGAATTAACAAAGGTTCTAAGATAGGCCTCAAGATCCTGATTTGCTCTCTCAGTTAGCCCATTAGTCTGAGTATGGTAGCCTGAAGACAAAGAAACAGTGGTTCTAATCAACTTGCAAAAGGCTCTCCAAAAGGTAGAGATGAATTGTGGACCTCTGTCGGAAACAATATTCATGGGAATGCCATGAATTCCTACCACATGCAAGAGAAGAAGAGACAATAATTTTTGGGCAGAAGTCAGTTTCTTTAGGGGTAGAAAATGAGCCAGTCTGGAAAATCAATCCACCACAACCCAGATAACTGTATGATGGTCAGAAGGAGGGAGGTCCACAATGAAGTCCATTGTTATGTGTGTCCACAGTTGTTTGGGGATGGACAATGGTTGGAGCAAGCCAGAAGGCAAGGATCGGGAGTTTTGTTGGCAGCACAAGTCATGAAGGCTTTCACATAATCCTGAGCGTCAGACTTCATAGCAGGCCACCATACATGTCGGGAAAGAAGCTTAAGAATCCTTATCCCAAACATGAATGTCCTGAAAGTTTACTATCATGAGCTCATAAAAGCAGGGTGGAGAAGAAAATAAGGATATCATCCAGGTAGGCGATTGAGGAGGTCACGGAAGACATCATTGACAAATGCCTGGAAGACTGCAGGGGCATTACACAGTCCAAAGGGCACTACAAGGTATTTGAAATGCCCTGATCTTGTGCTGAAGGTGGTCTTCCATTCATGCCCTGGGAAGATATGAATCAGATTGTATGCCCCACATAGGTCCAGCTTGGTGAAGTAGCGAGCATTCTGAAGAAAATCATATAGTTCAGAGATCAAAGGAATAGGATAGCGATTATTGAGTGTGATGTTGTTTAAGGCCCTGTAGTCGATATAGGGTCTGAGCCTACCATCCTTCTTACTGTTGAAAAAGAAGCCAGCCCCAGCAGGAGAGGAGGAAGGGCAAATGAAACCTTTAGCTAGGTTCTCTTAAGATGTACTCCTACATGGACTTGGTTTTAGTTTTGGAGAGAGGATAAGTCCTCCCTTTAGGAAGTGGGACTCCAGGAAAGATGTCTATTTTGCAGTCGTAAGGATGGTGGGGTGGCAGCACATCAGCTGCTTTTATATGTGAAATTCACATATACTGAGGGAAGGCTTGAAGGGTTCTGTAGACTGGCTATGGGGATGTGGAGCAGAGGAGTAACCTTAGCAAGGCAGGAGTGGAAGCAGGAGGTACCCCAGGAGGCCAATAATCCCTCAGGCCAGGCGAACTGTGGATTGTATAAATAAAAAGAGAGAAGCGCTCAACCTGGGAACGAACAATAGCATAATAGCTTGCTCTATGGCTACTTACCACCCAAGAAGCAGCCTCTTTTTGCTCAATATGTGCCTTTCACAGAAAAGAACTTTCCTGAAGCATATCAGTCTGATCCTGACTTCACAGTACAGTCCAGCCCCGAAATACCAGGCAATCCCTCTCTGAACGAGAGAAACAGCAAAACCCCAGACGTACGTTTCGGCCTATTGTGGGCCTCGTCAGTGAGGTGCAGCCATATCCCTCTAGGCACACTGAGCAACGGGTCCACGTCTGGATTCCCGCATCACACTTAGGGAGACTTCCCAAAATGTCATAATTTGCATAAATAAAAAGAGAGAAGCGCTCAACCTGGGAACGAACAATAGCATAATAGCTTGCTCTATGGCTACTTACCACCCAAGAAGCAGCCTCTTTTTGCTCAATATGTGCCTTTCACAGAGAAGAACTTTCCTGAAGCATATCAGTCTGATCCTGACTTCACAGTACAGTCCAGCCCCGAAATACCAGGCAATCCCTCTCTGAACGAGAGAAACAGCAAAACCCCAGACGTACGTTTCGGCCTATTGTGGGCCTCGTCAGTGAGGTGCAGCCATATCCCTCTAGGCACACTGAGCAACGGGTCCACATCTGGATTCCCGCATCACACTTAGGGAGACTTCCCAAAATGTCATAATTTGCATAAATAAAAAGAGAGAAGCGCTCAACCTGGGAACGAACAATAGCATAATAGCTTGCTCTATGGCTACTTACCACCCAAGAAGCAGCCTCTTTTTGCTCAATATGTGCCTTTCACAGAGAAGAACTTTCCTGAAGCATATCAGTCTGATCCTGACTTCACAGTACAGTCCAGCCCCGAAATACCAGGCAATCCCTCTCTGAACGAGAGAAACAGCAAAACCCCAGACGTACGTTTCGGCCTATTGTGGGCCTCGTCAGTGAGGTGCAGCCATATCCCTCTAGGCACACTGAGCAACGGGTCCACGTCTGGATTCCCGCATCACACTTAGGGAGACTGAGCTGTTGTTCGTTCCTGGTAGAGCGCTTCTCTCTTTGTATGCAAATTATTATGACCCTGGGGAAGTCTCCCTATGGGTGATGGGGGAAACCAGACGTGGACTCCTTGCCCAGTGTGCTTAGAGGAATGTGGCTGCACCTCACTGACGAGGCCCATAGGAGGCCGAAACGATCGTCTGGGGTTGTCATGTTCCTTGTTCAGAGGAGAATTGCCTGGTATTTCGGGGCTGGACTGACCTTACTTGGCAGGATCAGACTGATATACTTCAGGAAAGTTTTCTTCTGTGGAAAGCACACTGGTCTAAAAGAGGCTGCTTCCGGGTGGTAAATCTCCATAGAACAAGCCACTGAGCTGTTGTTCGTTCCTGGTAGAGCGCTTCTCTCTTTGTATGCGAACTGTGGATTGTGTATACAGAGCCAAGGAAGACCAAGGATGACAGGCTATGCTGGGGAATGAATGACCTCAAACTGCATCTGTTCGGTATGAAAGACTCCCACAGTCAGGGGGGCTTACTCAAAATGGATTAACCCTAAACCAAGGGGAGTGCCATCCAGAGTAGTTATTTTGAGACAATGTATTTTCTGCAGGAGAGGCAACCCAGCCTGAATCATAAAATGGTGATCCAGAAAGTTTCCAGCTGCCCCTGAATCAATGAAGGCTTGAGTGTGGACAGAGTTCTGAAGGAAGATAAGGGTAACAGGTACCAGGATCGAAAGGAGTGAGGGGATTTAGTAGTAAGCATGCTTAGAGGTTCCCCAGTGTTATCCTCTAAGCATTGGCTTTTCCCTGCTGAATGTCACAATTCTTTAGTTGGTGGGAGTTAGAACCACAATAAAAGCATAGTCTCAATCTCCTTCTTCTCTGTCTTTCAGACTCTGTGGGTTTGAAGGAGGAGAGATCCATGGGTTCCTCTACTGGGGTAACTGGAAGTGTTGAAGGGGTAGAGGATAGTGCAGAGACTGGACAAATAGAAGGATGGGAGGGAAGGATTCTCTGAGTTCTGTCTCTCTCAGCTTGTCTCTCCTGGAAGAGACTAGACTGATACAAAGTGTTATAAAGTCATCCAAGAAAAAAGGAACATCATGATAAGCAAGTTCATCTTTGATGCAATCATGCAGACCTCTCCTAAAGGCTGCCTTGAGAGCACTGCCATCCCAACTGGTCTCAAGTGCCAAGGTGCGAAACTCAGTGGCATATTGTGCCACAGTTCAATTGCTCTGGCGGAGATCCAGGAGAGAGTACTCTGCAGCAGAAGTACGGCCAGAACTCCTAAACACAGAAGATAATGCAGAAATGAAAGCATCAGCATCGTTCAGGAGTCGAGCGTTCTGTTCCAAATGGGGGGAGACCTAGGCTAGGGCCTTGTCTTTCAGTAAAGAAATTATAAAGGTGACCCTTGACTGATTGACTTGAAGGTGTGAGGATCATTGCTAAAGGGCAACCTGCACTGGTTAAGAAAACCCTACAGTCAGTAGTACCTTCATATTTGTCAGGTAATGGTATCCGGGGTATACTTCCAGAAGCAGGGGAAGGAGTTGCAGTACTAGGAGCAGAGACTGGTGGTACAACAACAGGAGCGGCATCCTTTGCTGCAACTAGTGAGGAGATTAGAGCGAGTATAGCCTCTAGTTTGGAATCCACACGCTGCAAATGTATGGTTTGGGTTCCCAACATCTGTCCTTGAAGATAAACTGCTCTTGCTACCTCATTTGGGACCATGGCCCAAGTATAATGTAATGTTCATGGGATATTCCACTATCAGACCAAACTTGGCCAGTAGTCTTCTTATCCTGGAGTCAAGCTGAAATGATAGTGAATATCCCAGAGCAGAGAAAGTTCGCAAAATGAGGTAAGAGGTACTCACAATAGGCAGGGTAGTCCTTGGCGGCAACAGGTAGGGAATCCAGTGGTATGGCAGTTCAAGTTTAAACCAATAGAAGGACCCAAAACAGGCAGGAATTGGCAACAAAGGTAATAAAATAATTACAGTTCAGGAATAAACCAATAGAATGGTCAGGCAGGCAGAGTTCGGTAACAGTATAGCAATCCAATGGTTCAAGGGTTAAACAGGCAGAGTGGTCAAACAGGCAGAGTACAATAACAGTATGGCAATCCAGTTCTTTAGGGGTTAAGCAAACAGAGTAGTCAGACAGGCAGAGTTCAAAACCAGTATGGCAATCCAGTTCTTTAGGGGTTAAGCAAGCAGAGTAGTCAGACAGGCAGAGTTCAATAACGTTATGGCAGTCTAGTACTATAGGGGTTAAGCAAGCAGGGTAGTCAGACAGGCAGAGTTCAATAACGTTATGGCAATCCAGTCTACAGTAACAATCACACCCAGGATCACACTAAGTAACACCTATACTTGGGCAGTGATAGGTAGAAAGTGAGCAACTTACATAGGCACAGGATTCGCGCCACAGGAGATCCTGACCGACTTCAAAATTACACTACAGTACCTAAGATGGTGGACACTATTTATAGGGGGGAGGTTTAGAGAGCTGTTTGGGAGGGATCAAGAAGGTGGGAGGGTAAGCAAGGGGAATCCTATACTGCAGAATTATTAATTTTTTAAATAATTAAAAAAGCACTGAAACCTCACATTGGCAGACTGTCTGCCAGTACCTAAGATGGTGGTGGCCAGAGGGAGGTGAATGAGGGAAGAGAGCTGTTTAGGAGAGATAAGGTAGGGATCAGAGGGTGGGAGGTGTCAGGTGAGAGGGTAATCTCTACACTATAGCTAAACTTAACCTTACAAGCAACCTGATTAACCTCTTAACTGGCAGGAATTTCAGAGGTGTGATGCGTAGCTGCAATTAGCAGCCTTTTTATTACCAAAAACGTAATGGCAAAGCCATGCATGTCTGCTATTTCTGAATATAGGAGATCCCAGAGATAATTTTACATACATTTGTGTCATGACCGCACAAGCAGTATGTAAATAATTTCATTGAAAACTCCAAAGTTTGTTAAAAAGTTAACAATTTTTTTTAATATGATCGCATTTTGCAGTGTAAGGGTGGCATGAAAGCAAAATGGGTCTAGATGAATACCTTGGGTTGTCTTCTAAAAATATATATATAGTTTGATAGGTAAAAAAGAAAAACAAGGCTCTAATTCAGTTTAAATGAAGTGATGACAAAAAATGCTAAAAATTCTCTGCTCTTTTGGGAAAGTTTTTATCTTAAATGCCTGGTCCTTAAGGGTTTAAACTATGTTCGTTGGTCTTCTAAGCATGGAGTAATATATAATAACCCATATGAAATGTAAATCAAGCATAGAAAGAAGAAGGAATGATGGTATTCTTTGGAGAGGAAAGGAACACAGGAATATTTATTTAAAGATTAATAATATTTAGGTTATGGCTCATGAATACTAGAGATGAAATCATAAAAATCAGTTGTAGATTAACATTGTTTAGATCTTTCTCCCACATTTATCAAATTAGCAATACTTCCTGAAAGGTGAATCAACTTCCTTGGTCTCAGGTCACCAAAATTTGCTATTTTAGTTAAAAAAAAAAAAGTGGATATTATTTGCATCAAGAATGACACAACATTAGTAATTGAATGATCTGAACAACCTCAGCGGCTCCCAAAAAATCCTGTTTAGTTGATCACAATATTCTAAAAATGTCTTGGTTTACAAAGAAACAAACAAAATAGTCTATTGTGTTTCAAATCTTATGCCATTTCATTATTTAAAGTGTTACAATGCTTTATCAATCTCCTGCTTTTCATTACAGCCGCTATGAAATTTGTCAATATTCAGCATTATATGATTTAAATAAGCTAAAACTCAATGGTTATTATCTTTATTTTCAATGAGACAACAGAATCTGTAGACAAAACTCTCTAATTTGTAAATAATGATGTGAGTCTCCTGTATCTTCCCGTGGAGTGAGTGACCTCAGAGGTGGTAAATTGCTGTCCTGGATGTCATTTTTATTGCATATGCAAACAAATAATGCAGAAAATAGGCAATCATCTTGGCTCACATTGTTTTAAAATTGTCCTAACATCAAATGGATGAAGATAATGATCATGCTTTACTCATGACATACTGATGATAGTTTATTTTCTACAGCAATCACATATATTCAATTTTGCATTTTAAACATGCAAGGTAAATACTGTATTTCTTTTTTAAATAAATTGCTTCTCTGTCTCTAAAATGACCCTCAATTTATTAAGATCAAAACCTCTAGGAAGCCCTTTATTCCATTTCGCAAATAATATATTTATCTTTATGGATATCCAATTTGACAACATAATAATTTCACCTCATATATTAAAATTATTTTTTATAAAGATGAAAAAAAACTTGAAATATTAATATTTATATTGCATTTTGTATGCAAACATCCACTTTACGAGCATAATTGATATGTTTCCTTTTATATAATATTCTTAAATAAAAATATTTTGTTTCCATTTGCTTTAAAACAATCTGATAGAGAAAAAGGTCAGAAAGAGAGTAAACAAGTCAATATCAAAACAACACACAAAGATTCTCCCACTCGTATCGACTATATCAGCAGGCTATTTGCATTCACATGGATTCATCTGAAGTTAACCTTTATTAGACTAAACATCAAAAAACAATCCAGGTTAAATTCCAATAGCTTTAACCTTGAAATAAAAATAAAAAAGTTCTGGATTTTTTGTAAATCTGTCAGTTTTCATTACACCATGTTATCTTATAACCTCGATAAATCATGTACATAACTGTAATCAAATATTTTTTGTAATATCTTTAGCAATTTTACTTTATTATTGCCTTACCTTATTTGTGGAGCTGTCAGTTTATTTTCGGAATGTATGTAGGACGGAAGATATAGTGCTGGGACAACCTGTGTCCATCTTTAACTGAGTATTCTTTGACAGCCATCAGCAGAAATCTCAGCCTGGAATATCAAAGTGAGCAGATATTGAAAAATATTTACTAGGGTTTTCTCTAAAATGTATTAACTTTTATTAATTTCTTTCAGATATAGTTTTCTTTTTTCTTTTATATATTCAAATAATATATCAATACAAGTTTGAAAAGAAAACAAATGTACTAAACTGTAATCAATTGAAGCACTATGTAAAAGACACAATTACATTTCTAAGATAACGAATCTATGTAAAGGTGTTCAACAGCTACTCTCATGTAATAGATAACATCAGTTGAGGGAATTTATTGTATTTATCTTTATATAACAGATAACTTTCCCGGGTGATACTCTGGTATTTATTTTAAACAGACTGATCCACATTTAGACATTTGAAAGATAACGACATAGTTTTCTTTTACTTTATTTGAAGCATTCATTTTATAATATTATTAGGTTCATTGAGTATGTAAATAGATGTATTTTTTATTCATTTTTTTCTTTGATTTTATCCACAGGATAACCAAATAAACATTAATTAAATTATGTGGCTATTTATACAGGGAGCAAAAGTAGATCGCTTTAAACCAATTTCAAAATATATTCCACCTATATATAGCATAAAAAAGCAATCATTGAGACATTTAATGGATAGAAAATTTTGCAATGTAAAATGGACTAGGTCTTTCCAACAAGAAATCGGGTGAAGGGCTGGGTGGGTTTTTTTCTCCCAAAGTTTGGGGATTTATTGCTTTACAAATTCAGGGCTTTATTACAAATGGAGCGCTGAATTATCGCACACCCGAAAATGGGCAAATTGGCCCGTTTGCGGGCAAGCAATAATTAATCAGCCATTACAAGTGGCTGGTTATTGCTACCAAGAGCTTACCGCAGCAATTAGCACTTATAACATTAACCAGAGATCAGATATCTGGTTAATTTTATAGATGTGCCCCAAATGCCCCCACAATACATTCTAATGTATTTTATTAAAAATTAAAGATAGCAGCATCTTTATTTTTTAAATAAAATAACTAGGCAGTATTTTGGGGCTAAAGTTGGTGGGAGTGGGGTGTTAGAAAAAAAACAGCACTGAAAAATGCCTTTAGATAGTGGTTTATGGGAACTGTGTGTTTCCTGTAAATATATATGTATATGCTTATATACATATATATTTATGTGTTATTATATGTGCATATACACATATTAACACATAAATATATGTGTATAATATCATATACAAACCTAAATTAAATTGCTGCCATCACTTAGCTACTTACCCCCTTCGCTATGCTTAGGTTCTGATGCATCATAACGAGGCAACCATAGGAGCCTTTGGAAGCACGCTCTTGTGAGTGCAATGCGAATGCAAAGTCACAGTGGAGTAAAAATATAGCTTTCATGAAAGCGATATTTAGCGTTCCACTTGTAATATGGCCCTTAATAATTATAATTTGAATATACATTTACATTTTGCATAGCTTTTAATGGTCCCACTTTAGGTATCTTAATTATACAGCTCAATTTATGAAAGTTAGAGTGAACCTTTTGTTTGCTTGATTTTCCCATTTGTACACGTACATTTGAATTAATGATAGACCCTTATCTTGTTTATGATATGACTGAAACATAGAATCTTTTTTAATATTAATTGTATTTATAAATATCAGCAAAATCACAATACAGTAACAAATATATATAGTAAATAATTCTCATTAAAGGTTTGCAGTTGAAGCTGATCATGAATGACCACAATGTAGCAGATGATATGGAGAACTTAGATACCTTAGATTGTTTGATAGATGTTAACATTTTCAATAAGATACATGGGTATGATCTATAATACTATTAGTATAGAAAAACAAATATCCTGTGTACATACATAATTATCTAGATAACATTTCAAAGACACATTGATGATCGAGACTTCGCCAGGCAAAACAGGAGAAACCAAGTCAACACTCTCAGGGGCAGTGCTCATGGCATTATAAAAAAGGGGCTATGTGAGTAAGTTTGCGCTTCCTCAGAGGGGTCACCCCTCTGAGGAAGCGTAAAGTGAAATGCGACCGCGTCAGGGGCATGTGTTCTACTTTTTAATTGCACTCTGTTGTTGAAGACTATTATTATAGAACTAATTTAGCTTTAATTATATTGTTGCTCAAGATATGGGGGGAAGGATGGGAAGGGGACCATGACCCAAACAAAACAGTTACTCTACCCTAATATAGGGGATACAGGGCATTGATCCCAACTAGAGGCTCTTTCTATTATAAAACTTTAAAACCACATCTTTCCTAAACCAAATATAATATCCCATTAAACCCTATTCAGGGCCTTGCAACATTGCAATTTCTTGCTCACACTTATTGCAACAAGTATTTTTCAACAGAGTTGTGTTATTAAATGTTTTCTTTCTGACACACCTAAATAATCAATTCCCACATTATTATTAAAGGTGTCATTTTATTGAAACATTAGTAAAAGTTATATTTTAACCTTTGTTGACAAATTTAAGGGCCAAAAGAGCATTCTTTGTTTTCCCTATTCCTTATATAGGTTTTTTTCTGAGGTATAGATATATGTTGTGCCATTCCAGAAACAGCTTGAAGATACGCTGGAGAAATTGAATGTAGAACTCTCTGATATGAAATATAGGAAATATGAGAGGGACTGCAATGATTATGACCTAGCAGTGGTTTATAATTGGATTATGGAAGAAGAAGAACACAAAATAAAAATAAAAAGAAGGGTCAGAAAAAGTACAATAACAGTAAAAACATGAAAAGAGTGATTTTTCAAGTTTTGAGAGCACAGTCTCCACTAATGATTCTGGAACACATACATCTGTTAGTCCTAATGCTCCAACTACCTCTACCCCAATAATGGCAAAAGATTTCTCAGAAAGAGAATTGGGAGCAAGGCCATAAAATGGGGCAGGTTTAAAAGAAAAAAAGGTGCAAGAAATGACGCTAAATACAACAGCGGCCCAAGCACCAAGATATCCAAGTCACAGAACATAGTGGAAAAAGAAGATTGCAAAAATTAAAGATAATTAACCTTTCTTCCATACAGCTCAGTGAATATGAAGAGACAGTTCTGGGTCTGGGTTTTTTCTCCTTCCCAGGACTTTAATTTGTTTGATACAATCTTGGACATTAATAAATTTGTCAGGAAGATTACTCTAAAAAGGAATTTTAGAGATCTTAATGCTTTGTCTACTGAAGATGAACCTGGTTCTTTAAGTCACAGGGGGTATCGGTTCTCAATGAAAACTTTAATTTTGGTGATTTATTTGACATTGTATCCCTATGTGACTTACAGAAGGAATCAAGTAATCTGGGGAGATGTAATAAACAACAATTTATTAAAGAATTGAAAAGTAGCATTTTTTATCCTATCAAAGCTTGCAATGATGTAATAGAAGTATTCCATTATATCTTGGAACGGGATCTTATATTACTGTCAGATTCTATATGCAAAAATAAAAAGTATTCATAACAATATGAGTAAGAAAGAGATGCGAGCATTGGATAATAATAATAATAATAATAATAATAATTGGCATAATACTGATCTGTTGGTAGTCAATTCAGATAAAGAGGGTTCGATAGTTGTGCTCAACAGATAATCATATCTGACTGAGGGTTATAGACAGCTAGGGGATAATGATACATACAGGAAACTTACATTTAAACCCACTTTGAAGTTTCAAAAAGAACTTAGACACTTACTAGTTTTGGGAGTTGAGAGTTTAATTCTTACCAAAAGAACTAGTGAATATGTTTACGTTGAATACCCTAGAACCACAGTATTAAAATTCTTACCTAAGGTATACAAATCTCTAGTCAATCCCCAAGGGAGACCTATTATTTCAGCTATTGGCTCCCTTGGTGAAATACTTGGCCAATGGGTTGATGCACAGTTACAGCCCATAGCACAATTGTTACCAGGCTTTTTGAGAGACAAAAAACATTTGCTGAGATTATTACAACATTTTGAGTAGAAAGAAGGTTACATTTTTCTACTATAGATGCTGTTTCTCTATACTTCTGTTTTCCACACAATCTAGGTATTGTTTCAGTCAAAAGAATGCTGGAAAGATATTCTGATTATGATTAAGACCACATTTTTTACATACTTGAGGCTATCTTATTTTTGCTGTGTACCCATAACTATTTTATCTTTAATGGTAAGTACTTCATTCAACTGAGATGGGCCAAAATTTGCCCCCTCGTATGCCAACTTGTACTTGGTTGATTTGAAGGAACAGCGATATTTGGTGAACAAAATATCTTCAGGAATAACATCGAATTCCATACTAGATATAAAGACGACATATTACTAGTATGGGAAGGTACTCTGGATGTGCTGAATGACTTTCTGGGACATCTAAATAGCAATGATGGTAACCTGAGATTTACATACAATTCCTCTGGGGGGAATATGCCTTATTTGGATGTCCTTTTAAGTCATGACAATTTCTATACAGAAGTTTATAGAAAAGAGATAACTGGTTATACCATATTTAGAGGGGGACTCTACACATCCCTATAATTTCAAGAGAGGTATAGCCAAGGGGCAATATGTCAGGTTGAGGCGAAATTTTACTAGTTTGGCAAGTTATTGGCAGCATGCAAATGAACTGACGAAGCGTCTAATTGATAGAGGTTATGACCCACAGCTATTGAAAAGTCTTTCTAAACAGGTCTCTGGGTTTAATAGAGGTAATCTATCAAAATATACCATCAGCACCAATACAGTAAGAGGAAGTATTAATTTCATCACTACGTATAGCAGACAATTTGGTGATATTTGTAGAATTATAAAGAAGAGGCTGCCATTATTAGAGAGTGATGAAGATCTAAAGACAATTTCTAGCCAATGAAATTTTGTGTCACGTAGATCTGAAACTATAGGTTACAAGGTCACAAGGAATTTTGGGGTACGTACACCTAGCACTAGGATGAGTAATAAGAATTGGTTATCTATGAAGGCTGTTTTTTATAAATGTGGAGGGAGACATTGTAAAAGCTGTAATAATGCTGAAGAGACTATTACTTCCACAAACATAGGGAATACATACAAGATTAGAGATAGAATCATCTATAACTCCACATATGTTATTTATCTCATTACCTGTAAATTCTGTAAATTTCAATACGTAGGTGTCATGCTCAGGGTTAATATCTAAAAGAGATATGAGCTGTTTTAGTTTAATGGCCACAACTGCTGGGTATCAAATGAAAGTAGAGAAAATAATTGGTGTGTAGCAAGATGTTACGATAAGGTACAACAAATATTATTTGGAGTGCAACAATGTTATACCAGAAGTAACAGTTTACTAGATTTTATATACAGGAACTTCGGTCAAATCTCCTATAGCTGCCACCTGTGCTGTGAACACTAAAAAAGTGCAGCAGGAAGACTAACCTGATATCCTGAGAAGATAACAGAGATTAAGCAAACCTTGTATCAGACAAATAGTTAATATGCCTAAACTCTGTGAACGGAGCGAACAGGCAGCAATGGGATAACAACATTTGTGGCAGAGATGTAGTAAACTTAGATAGGACACTTCGTGTGGCATATGTGCTAAAAGTCTTCATAATGTGAACATCAGGCATAGAAGTACTTGTGAAACAAAATGCAGTCTTACCGGAGTTTGTCCTGAAGTTTGGTTTACCCTGTTCTGAGTAACGAGCTGTGCACAGCGTTGGGTGGAAGCCAGGAAGTAAGCGGCTAGCGTGTGACGTCACCGCTGAACGAAGACTGCAGCTGAAATGAGGTTTTTACTCCGGTTCTGTGGAAGGGCAGATTAAACTGGTAAATAACAGCTTCGGTTCACAAGGTGACCTTTGAGGGAGAACTGAGGCGAAGTCCGGTAGGAGTTGTAGGGGGAAGGCTGAAAGTGAAACAGCGTTTCACAGTTAAATTCAAACAGATGATGTGCGGTAGAATCAGTAGTGAAATTCACTCTAGGAGGCTCAGTGTCAAATGAGAATCACATAGAACAATACTAAGCACTGTTTGGTAGGCAGGAAGAGGCTTAAATAGGGAGGAGGCTGATAGAAGTTCAGCAATTAAAGGGACAGGTGCGCACAAACCTGACATGATCCCCCCCTCAAGGAGCAACTCCAGGTGCTCAAGATGCCGGACGGTCTGGATTCCTCTGGTGGAACTGAGCAATGAGACGAGGCGCAGAAATGTTGGTAGCCGGTTCCCAGGAATCCTCGTCATGAGAGAAACCCCTCCAAAACACTAGATATTCTAAGCGACCCCTCCGCTTACGGGAGTCAAGGATGGACCTGACTTCATATTCGACTTCAGGGTCGATAGTGAGCTGGGGAGGAGTAACCGAACCAGTAGAATTCCTAACTTCTCTATAAGGCTTAAGAAGGGAGACATGAAATGTCGGGTGAATCTTTAGGGTGTTCGGCAATTTGAGACGAACAGCATTGGTATTTATAACATGTTCGATTGGGTAAGGACCGATGAATAGAGGAGAGAGCTTCTTTGAAGGTGTTTTGAGGTTTAGATTTTTAGTGGAAAGCCAAACCAAGTCTCCTTCGGAATAAACAGGTGGGCTTGTTCTACGACGATCATAGTATCGCTTGTACGACAGTTTGGCATCGTTGATGGCCGCTTCAACAGCTTTGAAGTTGGAGGAAATACTGGCGGTCAAGTCAGAGATAACTGGGGAAGCACTCTGTGATGAAGGTAGTAACTGAAAGTTAGGATGAAATCCGTAGTTAACGAAAAAAGGTGTTTGACCAGTAGTGGAATGAAGAGTGTTATTGTAGCAGAACTCAGCATATGGCAAGAAATCAGCCCAGAGATGTTGTTGGGAGGAACAGAACAGTCGTAAAAACTGTTCAAGCCATTGGTTACATCTCTCAGTTTGACCATTACTTTGTGGGTGGTATGCAGTGGTCAATCTCCTTTCAACTGAGAAGGTTGAGCAGAAATGATACCAAAGTTTGCTGGAAAATTGGGTTCCACGATCGCTGAGTATGGAAGTTGGAAGTTCGTGATGCTTAATGACATGTTTGAGGAGAAGATGAATAGTCTCTGAAGCAGTTGGCAATTTAGTATAGGGAATGAAGTGGCACATTTTACTAAATAGATCCACCACTACCATGATAGTGGTATTTTTTGACGACAGTGGGAGATCCACAATGAAATCCAATGCGATTTCAGTCCAGGGTTTTTTTGGAGTTGGGAGTGGTAGTAGTAATCCATAAGGTGGATGTTTATCTCTCTTGGAGACAGTACAAATGGGACATGAGAGGACATGTTTTTTAACGTTGTTGGATACTTCTGGCCACCAGTGGTTCCTTTTCACTAAGTCCTGTGTCTTGTGAAGACCTGGGTGTCCTGCTAAGTTTGACTCGTGAACAGAGTGAAGCAAGGTCGATCTGAGAGATGGTGGAATGTACAGTTTGGATTTGTAACAGTAACAACCATCAGAGTTTAATTGTAGAAGATGTAGTGGTATTGTAGAATCTTTAGTTTGTTCCTCTTTTAATAATGGAACCATGTCGAGGGTGAACAGTAAGAACTTGTCCATTGGAATAAGAGATTGCTCAGTTATGGGAGATATGGATTCAGTTGTTATCCGTGACAATGCATCTGCCTTTTGTTTTTTTCCGGATGGACGATATGTAATCAAAAAGTTAAAACGTGAAAGGAATAAGTTCCATCTTACTTGTCTAGAGGATAAGGTTCTAGTGCATTTCAAATACTGCAGGTTTCTGTGGTCAGTATAGATGAGTGTTGGGATCTTAGTGCCTTCCAATAGGTGACGCCAATGTTCCAATGATAATTTTATAGCTAACAATTCTTTGTCACCTATGGGATAGTTTCTTTCTGCTTCGTTTAGGGTACGGGAAAAAAATGCTATGGGATGAAGTGGTTTAGAGATGTTTTCCCTCTGGGATAGTACAGCTCCAATAGCAAAGTTGGAGGCATTTACCTCGAGCACAAATTGAAGGTTTGGGTCGGGAAAATGTAGGATTAGTGCTGAGGTGAATTTTCTTTTGAAGAGATCAAAAGATTTTTGAGCCTCTTCCGTCCACTTGAATGGTACATTAGCTTTTGTAAGGCTAGTCAGGGGGATTGCAAGTTTAGAAAAATTTTTTATGAACTTGCGATAGAAATTTGCAAAGCCCATGAAGGACTGAACTTGACGTTTGGTCTTTGGAATAGGCCAATTAAGAACTGCTTCGATCTTATTGTTCTCCATTCGGATTCCTGATGGAGATATTTCATACCCAAGAAAAGTTACACTTTGGGAATTGAATAAGCATTTCTCTGCTTTAGCGTACAGGTGATTTTCTCTGAGCCTGGATAGAACATGTCTAACATGTGTGATATGTTCTTCATAAGTTCTTGAGTAGATTAAAATATTGTCTAGGTAAATGACAATGTAGACGTCTAAAATATCCCTGAATAAATCATTAATTAAATGCTGGAAAGTTGCGGGGGCATTACATAACCCAAATGGCATGACGACGTATTCGAACAGCCCGTAGCGGGTCCGAAACGCTGTCAGACATTTATCGCCAGATCTGATGTGAATGAGGTTATATGCTCCCCTTAAGTCTAGTTTTGTAAAAAACTTTGCACCTTCCAATCTTTCTATAAGTTCTGGTATGAGAGGTAAAGGATAACGGTTTTTTATGGTAATTTTATTTAGTTGTCGATAATCAACTATAGGTCTGAGGGAACCATCTTTATTCTTTACAAAGAATATTCCTGCGCTAGCAGGTGAAGTTGAGGGACGAATGAATCCTTTCTTTAAGTTTTCATCGAGATAGTTTTTTAAATGGATGAGTTCTGGATTTGAGAGAGGAAATATATGTCCACAGGGAATCTCAGAGCCCGGTAAGATCTCAATAGGACAATCGTATTTCCTATGTGGGGGAAGGTTTTCAGATTCTGTTTTACTAAACACGTCTGCATAATCTTTGTATACCTCAGGGATAGGATTTTCCTGTTTAAGCTCAGATGTGTGTAAAACAGTAGCTGGAAAACAGGTGCTTGTACAATATTTAGAATTAAAAGAGAGAGTTAAAGCGGACCAATTAATTTGAGGGTTGTGTGTAGTAAGCCACTTAATACCTAAGACCAGGGGTGATATGGGAGATGTAATCACATCGAAGGAAATATACTCCCTATGGTCACCGGTTGTAACAACTAGCAAAGGTACAGTTTGGAATTCTACTGGCCCACTTGACATAGGTTCCCCATCAATACCCCTCAGAAACACAGGAGACCTTTTTTGCACTAAAGGTATTTTATTTACATGAGTAAAGTTTTTGTCAATATATGAGGCTGTAGCTCCGGAATCAATAATCGCGGAAGCGTTGAGGCGATGATGCTCCCACTGTAAGAGAAGAGAGATATTCAAATATGGGTGTAAACATTGTTGGGTAGTTAAACAGTAAGGTGGAAAGTTATTCTTACCCTTGTTCTGTTTTAAGAGGGAAGGACAATCTCTCACTGTATGTTTGTCAGAGGCGCAGTAAAGGCAGAGATTATTAGTTCTTCTCCTGGTTTTTTCATCTTGGGATAAGGGGCCTTTAAGAAAACCTATGTCCATAGCTTCAGGGACAGATTTAGAGGCAGAAGGTATATTCTGTTTTTTGTTACAAGTATCCTGATAAGATCTTTCTGCTTGCCTTTCTCTAATACGTCTATCTATTATGATAGTGAGAGCCATTAGCTCCTCGAGAGTTGGGGGAAGCTCAGATCTTGACAACTCGTCTTTTATAGCATCTGATAGACCTAATCTAAACTGATTTCTCAGTGATAAGTTATTCCACTGAGAATCTTTAGCCCATTTCTTAAATTCGGCGATGTATTCTTCAACTACCCTTTTTTTTTGTTTTAGACCTCTCATTGCATTTTCTGCTGTTATTTGTTTATAGGGATCCTCATATAGCTGGCCCATAGCTGTAAAGAAATCCTCTAAGGAATTTAATATGGTATCATTATTCTCGAAGTAGGAGTTAGCCCAGGTACGTGGCTCACCCCTTAAATAGGAGATAACGGTGAGGACCCTTGATCTGTCATTAGGGTAAGTATGAGGTCTAAGAGAGAACATTAGGAGACAGGCATTTCTGAAGTCTCTGTACTGAGACCTATCGCCATTAAATTTTTTCGGGGGGACTAACTTGTGGCTCAAGGATAGGTACTATTTTGTCTACAACATCCCTTATGTAAGCTTTTAGGGTGTCATTTTCAACTTTAAGGGCATTGAGTCCATCAGTTAACACATCAACCCTCTGGCTCAGGGTCTGCATGTGTGCGTTGATCCCAGCTGGGTACATTTTGAGGTATAAGGCTTAGTATTATGTCACGCTCAGGGATAATATCTAAAAGAGATATGAGCTGTTTTAGTTTAATGGCCACAACTGCTGGGTATCAAATGAAAGTAGAGAAAATAATTGGTGTGTAGCAAGATGTTACGATAAGGTACAACAAATATTATTTGGAGTGCAACAATGTTATACCAGAAGTAACAGTTTACTAGATTTTATATACAGGAACTTCGGTCAAATCTCCCTATAGCTGCCACCTGTGCTGTGAACACTAAAAAAGTGCAGCAGGAAGACTAACCTGATATCCTGAGAAGATAACAGAGATTAAGCAAACCTTGTATCAGACAAATAGTTAATATGCCTAAACTCTGTGAACGGAGCGAACAGGCAGCAATGGGATAACAACATTTGTGGCAGAGATGTAGTAAACTTAGATAGGACACTTCGTGTGGCATATGCGCTAAAAGTCTTCATAATGTGAACATCAGGCATAGAAGTACTTGTGAAACAAAATGCAGTCTTACCGGAGTTTGTCCTGAAGTTTGGTTTACCCTGTTCTGAGTAACGAGCTGTGCACAGCGTTGGGTGGAAGCCAGGAAGTAAGCGGCTAGCGTGTGACGTCACCGCTGAACGAAGACTGCAGCTGAAATGAGGTTTTTACTCCGGTTCTGTGGAAGGGCAGATTAAACTGGTAAATAACAGCTTCGGTTCACAAGGTGACCTTTGAGGGAGAACTGAGGCGAAGTCCGGTAGGAGTTGTAGGGGGAAGGCTGAAAGTGAAACAGCGTTTCACAGTTAAATTCAAACAGATGATGTGCGGTAGAATCAGTAGTGAAATTCACTCTAGGAGGCTCAGTGTCAAATGAGAATCACATAGAACAATACTAAGCACTGTATGGTAGGCAGGAAGAGGCTTAAATAGGGAGGAGGCTGATAGAAGTTCAGCAATTAAAGGGACAGGTGCGCACAAACCTGACAGTAGGACTCACTTCGGGGCTTCTTAAGGACAGAATTAGGGAAAACTTACTGTCACTAGAAGCAGAAATCCAGAAGACACTGGTGGATAAACATTTTGCCAAGCACACAAGTAACTGAAATGTTTAGCTTTCAAGGTATTGAATATGTTAAACCTAGAGTCAGGGGTGGTGATAGGTTTTTGAGATTGAGTAAGAAAGAAGTCTATTGGATTTATACATTCAAGACAGGATCACCATTGAGGATTAATAAAATAAGTAATATAAAGCTATTTATTGATAGAAGCTAGATTAATGGCATTTGTAACTAAATGAGATTAGTTAGGCTCTTTTTCCAACTAAAATGAATTTTGAGATTAGATAGGCTCTCTTTCCAACTAATATGAATTTTTGTGGGGGTTATCGATTAATTGAGGGGCTTCACATTTTGTTGGCATTTCTTATGAATTTCTTTGGCATTTAACTTTTATATTTATATTCATTATAGCCCTTAATGAGTTACTATTTATTCTAATCCCTCTGTTCCCACTTCCTTTTTTCCTTATGTCCTACCTTATATACATATACAAATATAATAGGTAGAGATTTGGTTATTAATAAGGTACTCAATTCTGTTTTTAATATGTATTTTATGTGTATCTTTTTTTGTACATAAAAGATATTAATGCTTTTTTTATATTCTGAGATGAGTAATAAGGTGGTGGTTTAATATGTTCAATTTGTGATGTATACTTACTATGCAATGTGATTGGTTTAGACGAACACCTCCAGTTACGATATAATGCAGGTAGATACACCTGTTTTCCAGCTCTGATAAAGTGCCCTTGAGGCAGGAAACGCATTAGTTGCAGTACCTGTCTACTGTGCCTTTTGGATTTTATATGCAGTATCCAATAAAGTGGACATTTTAATTGAGACCTCTCCCCTGGTTTAATTTTTCGTTGGTATACTGTATTCTGAGACCTCTATCTATGATAGATATATGTTGTACCAAAATACAATCATATATATATATAAATAACATATGTATTTATCAATAAATAGAAAATTTTCAGCTATGTGAAGAACATTGGAATGTTAAATATTTATATTCTCATATTAGCTTAGTGCACTTGTGAATATGTGCGAGATTTCTTCCTCCATTCACTTCTATGGGGGAATACGTCAATGTGATCGCGATATTCTAACTTTGGCATTTTGTGCAAATCGGGTTAGCACATGAACGGAACCTTTTTACTTTCAACTTGTAATATGAGCGCTTCCCGACGAGAAGAAAGCTTACTACTAGCAGAGTAAGCACAAGAGCGATAAATACCTCTCCACTCCTAATCTGGCCTAATAATTGCAATCTTATACATAATAGGCATCTGTATAATGAAAGCACTAATTGTTATCAAATAACTGCGTAATGATATAAACGCTTCCCAAGAAGCTGAAAAAAGGGTTATTACTTATGTTTCCCCCAAAGCTCTCACCTCTCGTGCTTACTGTAGTGTCGATCTTCTGTTATGGCTGGGAGTTTCCCTCAATCTCACCCAGCTCACTCCTGCCATGCCTATACGGGATTCTGTTACCAGCCCTCCTTCAGATCCACCCTTCTGTCCCACCTTTCCTTCTAGGAAACATTGGACGAGATCCAGTCTTAAGGCTGAAATCGTATCATAGTCACCATAAGGTCCATGCTGTAATTCTCAACATATGAGTTAACAACCCTCCTTCAGATCCACCCTCTTTTCTGTTCTCTCCTGGCCAAACAACAGGAAGAGTAGAACAGAAAGGGAGAAGCATCATCATCATTGTTAAAAATCTCTTTTCGTTAGGATCCGAATATATATATATGTCAAATTTAAAAAAGGAAGTTACTAAGAGGATAGATATAGCCTCTTTTCTATAAAATAAATATACCAAAGTATCACAAAATAAAAAATGTGCAATAAATGTGATAATATAAACATATAATAATGAATAAAAGTTCATATATAAGGATATGTTCGCTCTTCTTTAGAGTCTCCAGCCTTTCGTGTTCTTTTATGTGCTCTCAAAGAAAAAGAGACAAAATACACAACATAGTGTAACTCTGTAACGACTTTCAGGAAATATGATACACTTGTTCACGAGTGATTACTCACATTGGTTGGAGCTTTAACCAAGCTCAGGGAAATGCGCACACCCACTTTATACTGGTGGGTAAACAGTTACTCTCACACAAATATGATAAAATATAGTATTTATTAAAAGCATAAAAAGCATCACAAATGCGCAGAGAACACCTTTCACAGAGGACAAATGAGCAACAATATATGCGTTATTACTCAGAAGAGATTACCCAAATACTGGATGTGTAAGGAATATCCAATAAAGGAACACAAAATACAGATATTATAATATGTTTGTATCACTGCTAGTAGTGAGTACCCAATTTCTTTAAGGCAATCTGATACAGCAGTGAGTTAATATAGAATGATTGTGTCATAAGAACCAAAACTAATGTGGTTCTGATAGAGTTTATAAAAGAAAAAGAAATGGCAAATAGATGTGGAATTCAGAGTATCAAATATCAGGAATGAAAGCTAATTTAACTTAGCTATCCTTTTGTGAAAAACAACTGAGGAGAACAATTATAAGCAGATACATTTGTTTGATTATCACAGAATATTATAAAGTATAAAGGCTTAGTAGTCTTATTAAACAGTTCCACAATACATCGATAAAGCAGAGATGTTGAAATGCTTTCAGTTTCCCAGAAATGTATTAGGCAAAGATAGTTGTTAATGTCTCAATTTGATCCCTTATTCCCCAGCAGAGAGTTAATCCTTTTACCTGTCAGCACTCTGGTATTGAGCTGTGCTGTGAGACACTGGTTTGTGTTTAACAGGAAGTTCCGGTTTTAGTCCAGAGGCCTTCTGGGAAATGTAGTTCAATACTGCATGGAAGGCAATAAACAAAGTAAAATGTAAATACTTGCTGTTTAAGGATTAGGAGTAAAGTACAGCTTGCCAGGTCGAAATACTCAATCTCCAGTAAGTTGAAGGAAGGTAAGTGAGGAATCCTGTCCTGTAGTGGAGCTGGTAATGACACAGCTTAGTCGTGCAGAGATGAGAGATTCAGCTTACTGAACTTGGAAAAGAGGCTTGGCACTCAGGTGTTCGTAGAAACGAATTAGAATAACTAAGCAATGATGCTTAGTTGTTCTTGCTATTTAAAGGGGATTTACCCAATTAACAGGTAGAATTAATTAAAGGCACAGTATCCCTTACAGGATGTTAGTGGATAGGAAAGCAGAAGCTTAACCGCTAAACCGTCCACCCTTGTTACCAGTGTGAGTCGCTCCTCCCCCAGGTGTGCATGCAAATGTAGAGACACACTTGAGAGATTAATGTTAACAGTTCCGACGTACGTTTCGCTGGATCAGCTTTTTCAAGGAATGATGTGCGCATGTCCATGTTCCCTTTTTATACCTCAATATATTAACAAACCGGAACTCGGATGTACCGTCCTCCATATTGGAAAAGGGCGTTGTGTCACAATGTTCAGGAATACTTTTTTCTTTTACTGTAAGTTTACCACTCTCCTTGCTGTGAGTCGATGGTGATTAATGTCCTCTAGCATTATATATACATATATTGCAGTTAAGGACAAATTCATAGTTGATTTTGATGCAAACATATAATTATATCACATACCTTAAAAATATCATAATGCATTATTCACAAGCAGGATTGATAGCTAACAGAGGTCATATTAGATCTGCTATAAGCCTATGCCTATGACTGCCTACTGTATGACATCCCCATACTATTTGTAACCAAACGATCTGACAGCTGCTACGGGTATTATTACTGCACATATTTTGTATAGCGATATCACTTATTGCCAATGTCTGTCTACAGCTGGAAATATGTAATAGTGCCCCATATTTACTATTGTATAAATTATGAGCCTAATGATTGGAGGATGTGAAAGTGTACAAAACGTGATGCTTAATAATTTTCGATGTCACTGTATATGAGGGTATTCTATATGGTGATACAGATCTATACTGTATGCATAACCCTTATAGATATATGTTCAACCACTATCTCCGAAGAGGTTACTTATACTCCCATGGATGAAATCACAGGAAGAACAACTCATCTGTGATATATATTACATATCCACAGAAACTAATACTTTTCCACAGAAAATTATGTATTTCAAAATCTTTATTTAGTCCGTTGGGTATGAAGCTATCCATAATATGTATCCACTTCATCTCCAATCGTCCCAAACAATACTTATAGATATATGTTCAACCACTATCTCCGAAGAGGTTACTTATACTCCCATGGATGAAATCACAGGAAGAACAACTCATCTGTGATATATATTACATATCCACGGAAACTAATACTTTTCCACAGAAAATTATGTATTTCAAAATCTTTATTTAGTCCGTTGGGTATGAAGCTATCCATAATATGTATCCACTTCATCTCCAATCGTCCCAAACAATTTTGTATATCTCCTCCCTTCCAACTTTGTTCCACTTTTCCTAAAAATTCTAGGTCACTTATTCTCCTTTTGTGTTTTTTGTCAAAATGCGCAGACACAGTGTGATTTAGGTACCCTTTCTCAATGTTATAAATATGCTCATTAAGTCTAGTTTTCAGAAGTCTAGAAGTACATCCTATGTAAACCAAATCACATGAGCAACGTAGCATATAAATGACATTTTTGCTATTTCAGGTAATAAACTGATTCATATCATAATTCTTTTTGCGATCTGTTGAGTGGAATTTGTTACATAGTTTCGGTGCCTTTTTCATTCGTTTACATGCATTACAGAATTGGCATCTTCTAAATCCCATTTGGGATGGAAGCAGCCAATTCTTTGTAGATTTTGTATTACATACCCCTTTGGTGCCATGGGAGAGTTGTAGCTTCAAGTTGGGAACTTTCCATATCCTCTTTTCTACAGAAAGGGAATTCAGCACTCTTTTAAATTTTAAACACAGGTAACATTTTATTCCAAATACATAATCATTACACATTGCCAGGTTTCTGTGTGGTACAGCAATAAAGGATTACATTCCCCTGTGACTGATAAAATGTGATTAATCCAAAGTAGTGAGACAGTAATCATTATAACATTCCTGGAGGTGTTTTTCTATCTCCATTTTTTAATAAGAATATACATATACAGTATATATACATATATATATATATATATATATATATATATATACAGTATATTTATATATACATTTATATATATATATATATATATATATATATATATCCAAGCAATTTCCAGTTCAGCCCACCAAGAGACAACAGCCTGGGTGCAAATATAAGTAGCATGTAACAGAAGCAAATGCACTCTCAGGACTTCCACAAAATTCTTTAATGGAACGTTTTCGGGGTTCACAACCCCTTCATCAGCATCAACACATAAGCAAACATCAAACAATTTATAGTGTTTCTAACAATTCTCACCAAACAAGTGTTACTCCCAAAGTGCGCCAAATATCGAGTGTGGAACGCATCATGCGTTCCACAGTGGTGATGCCTACCGGAAGTGATGTAGTCTCACTTCCGGTTTCGCAGCATTATAATATTGAGCATACAGTGTTGTATATTTCGTCAACATGTAATAACTCATACATAATAGTGTATAATGTGTGCTAAATAAGCAAGTGCTAATGTACATTTAGGTATGTTAAAAATCTTCCTTAGATCGCCGTAATATTATCTCTAATCGGCTGATCAAGTGTCACTGTGTGTACACATTATCATGGCAACTGTAACCATGGTGATGGTAAACAATCATAAGTCGTGTCTTAACACTGTGGTAACTCACATAGTGCAGCACACCAATATATGTGGCGATAAGTGATAAGCATTCATAGTCACATTTGTGCATAAATAAAGACAATAATATATGTACATAAATAAGTATAAGTTTAGATTTATATACAGAGAAATGGTGATTCTTGCTGTGCTTGTTATCGGTTAATAGGATAATATTAAATGACTGCAAATATTAAGTGGGCTCTTTTCTGACTGTACACCCACAGAATCTATTTTCAACGATGTATAAATATGTTTCCCAGTAGAAATGTGGGGAAATTGGTAATGTGCTATGACTGATTGGACGCAAATTGATTTCACATTACCAAAAGGCGGTTAATATATCTATGCCATAATTTGTCTGTTTATTAATGACCATATGCAAATACTAAGCCCAATAGATATATTCACATCATTTTACAGTGAACTCTCAAAAAGACATAGATTATCAGGCTGCTATAGAGAGAAATATGTGTTTATATCTATAATCACGATCCAAAGCTTAAATGGATGCCCCAATTTATCTCACAAAGATGCCTTATCACGTTTTCTAAGACAATGCATGATGATGTGTAGGAATAGATCTTATTTACATCTGGTATATATTCCTCATTATCACATATACATAGAGAGATAACTTAGGCCAACTCATAAGGGACTAAGTATGAACAAATAAAGATAGTCCATCTTGTTACTCCTTCATATTTAGAGGTAATTTAGTAGATTCCCAATGAAAGGTCTAAGGTGCATAAGTAGGTAATTATACCTCTGGGGCCAGGCTTCCACAACCAAGGTGGGGGTTGTCACCTCCATCCGGATGTGTCGTAAGCGACCAGCTGCCACTACTCATAAGGGCAATGGGGCTGGAAGCTACACATAGCCACAATGACCCTGGGTTGTACCCCAAGTATGTAGCACTACTTTATGGGATCAGACAAGATTTTTAAAATCTGGGGTGGTATTTAATCCACCTGGATGTATAGTTCCAAGTTTGAAGATCCACTGGGCTTCACGTTTAAGCAATGTCTTGCTCCTGTCCCCTCCCCGGTCCAATGGGGGTATGTGGTCAATGAGGATGTAACGTATGGAAGAAACAGCATGGCCTTGCTTGGCACAATGGCGTGCGACAGGTTGTTCGGAGTCTCCCTGTTTCAATGCAGATCTTATTGCATGCCTGTGATTTGCCATTAGTTCACGTAACGTGCCTGTAGTTTTACCCACATAGAAGCACAAAAATGGGCAAAAGAGGAGGTACACTACGTGTGTAGTGGTACACGTGGTGGAATGTTTAATCACATATCTCCTGTTTGTGTGTGGGTGATGAAAGGTTTTGGTACTAACTAGGCCATTACACGTTGTGCAGCCTAAGCACCTATAGGATCCTTTGATATTTATAGTGGCCCCTGTAATGTAACTAGATTTCTGATCAGTACGCATTAAGAGGTCCTTTAGATTGGTGCCCCTCTTAAAACCCACCATGGGTTGTAACTGTCAGGTGAATGTTAATTTTGGATCAGACGCCATTATGGGCCAGTGCTGATGTAAAATGCGTCCCGTGTTCATGGTGGCTGGAGTCAATGTGGTAGACATAATTAATTTATTGCTCGTATCTCTCTTTGGTGTAGGCTTAATCAGTTCATCTTGAGTAAGTGAAGATGCTGTGGTCATGGTGTCTTGGATAATCGAGGATTTGTACCCCCTTTCACGGAATCTCTCTCCCACTCCTGTCAGTTGGGAGACCCCAGTACACATCTCTGAATTATTTCTCATTGTTCTTATGAACTGAGACTTGACTATGCCCTTTAAAAGGGCAGGAGGGTGACAGCTGTCTGCTCTCAGTATGGAATTATGGTCAGTTTGTTTATGATATAAGGTGGTACCCAGTTGGTGTGCCTTTTTAAAGACCGTCAGATCCAGGAAGTTGATAGTTTGTCTATCAACAGTCATCTTGAATTTTACATTACTGGTGGCCATGTTGTATTTCTCAAACCAAGTTTGTAGGTCCTCCATGGTCCCCCGCCACACCATGAAGATGTTGTCAATATATCTGTAATAGCACACTACTGCGGAATTAGTAGTGTGCCACAGATATAGATTTTCGAATTGAGACATATATATGTTGGCGTATGCGGGGGCCATGGAGGAACCCATGACCGTACCAGCTGTTTGCAAATAAAACTTACTTTCAAATCTAAAGTAATTTCTATACAAACAGTATTCAATCAGGGAGAGGAAATACTCAACCGGTGGACCTTCATAGAGAGAGTTATTAGTGATGTGTTCCTGAACTGCTTTAAGGCCCTCGGTATGGGGGATAATTGTATACAGACTGTTGACATCCAAACAGACCAATAGGTCATCATGTTGGACGTCAACAGTCCGTATCTTCCGAATAAAGTCACCTGTGTCCATGATGTATGACCTTATTTCCCTAACTACAGGTTGTAGTAGTATATCCACCAGTTGTGCTACCGGTTGTGTCAGGGAATCCCTTGCCGACACAATGGGACGGCCTGGTGGATGGTCCAATGTTTTGTGTATCTTAGGGATGGAATATAGGATAGGTATTTTTGGGTAAGAGGTCACGAATATGTTCGGACAACCAGCCCTGTTCAAAACCCATCTGGATCAAAGCATCCACTTGTGTTTTAAACCTCATAGTGGGGTCATTAGGCAATTTAGTATAGGTTTGTATGTCAGTCAGCTGAGTCAGGATGTCAGCTCGATAGTCTCTATAGTTCAGTATCACACTGGCCCCGCCCTTATCGGCCTGATAACTATAGATGGGTCATCCTGGAGGGTCTTTATCGCCAGCCGTTCTTCCCTGGACAAGTTATGTGTCCAAAGGGACTGATGTCTGGCTGTTTCAAGATCTTGAGTGACTAGTCTGACAAATGTTTTGGTACTCTGGCTACTATTAGTCGGTTCAAAGGTGCTGGGGATTTTACATTTAAGTTCTACCTGTGTTTTAGTTGAACTAGATGTGGAGTTTTGAAAAAACTCCCTGATCTTAAGTGTTTTGTTCAATTTATACAGGTCCAGTTTGAGGTCAAATTCAGAAAGGGCTGTGCTAGGCACGAAAGATAGTCCTCTATTTAAAACTTGGCGTTCACTGTCAGAGAGGGTATGTGTACTTAGGTTGATTACTATGTCCTCTGTCGTGGATGTCTTGGGGGTCGATGTCTTATGCCCCACCCGCCTAATATGGGGTCTATTATGCCGCCCCCACCCCGGGAGCGGGTAGTTACCCCTAAAAAATGGTGATTAGGTGTGGAGTGTTCTCTAGATGCATGGGCAGCAAATTGATTTTGATGTCTATATGAACCAGGTGGGGTCAGAGAAGTATTGGCAGGGTTCCTATCAGTATCCGTGGACTCTCCCCCACTTGTGTCTACTGTATCAAAATGGACCCGTCTAAGTCTTTGTCTCCTCCTGGTTCTTGTGTCAGGTGTAGTAGTTAGCCATTTATAAACTTTGCCTTGTTTATAGTCCTGATTTACAGTTTCTAACTTCCTGTTTTTAAAGGTTATTAAATCTATCTGATATTTGTCTATTTAAGATTTAATTTTAGATAACCAGTTTTCTTGTGTATCACTAATGAGAGTAGCCTTGTGTGTATTTTCAAAAGTTTGTATTTCAACTTTAACTCTGCCTATATATATATATATATATATATATATATATATATATATATATATATATATATATATATATATATATATATATATATATAGCAAACAAGTAAAATGTTACAGATCAGGAATCCTAACCTGAAAACAAGCGATACTCTCAAACTGCGCTAGTTAGGGAAAAGGAAATAGATGGCAGCTATTAGGGACTAGAACATCACGGGGGTGAGCCGTTGATGTAACAGTTTAGAATGAATGTACAAGAGGGGTTAACAGCGCTCACAAGTCCTACTATAACTGGTGTAATGTGCAAATGATATGTGTACTTATACAATTATTAATAAACAGCCAGAGTTCATAAAGTATATGGAACCAAAGTCATTGGAGATCCAGTCTGAATAATCTATAGATGCAGTGAATGCCCTTACCAGAATTTACCTCAATCATATGAGGTAAGTTGCCGCACTGGAAGGGATGCTCTGTCCTCTGTAATTGGTTGATCCGGAATACCACTGTATGCCTCTAGAATTTCATCCACCACTTGGAGTATGTAGATATTTCTTTCTTCCAAAGTGTACCTCCCAAGATGCGTGTGTGGATGTGCACGTCACCTCTTGGAGTATGAAGTCTTGGTATGCGCTTTCTCACCGGCGGCACCAGTGGCTAACGATGTGCAAGCTGGAGGAGCCACTGCTCTTAACGAAAAATCCACAAACACAGCAGCACCACCATGGTATTGTTCCTTTAACTTTATTAGTAACAGGAAGCAATAAAGTTAAGTGAACTTTTTCACAGAGTACTATATCAGTCTTATCCCACCTATTAAGGTAAGTCAAGCGCTGAAATTCCAGGCAATTATTTCTGAAGAAGGAACATGGCAACCCTAGATGATAGTTTCGTCCTTCATTGTCAATGAGGTGTAACCATATTCCTCTAAGCACACTGAGAAAGGAGTCCACATCTGTTTGCATCTTTTTCTCTTAGGGAGACATAATACATGCAGAAAGAAGAGAATCACCTTTAGCACACTTGGCTTAGCGTACCGTATGTTTAGTGCTCAAGGAAAAGCCAGAACAAGCTCTCTGAGATGCCAGATTCTAGCTCGCCTTAGACTTTTGCTTGAGTGATAACTTTTAACTTTCAACTTGCAATATGAGTGCAAGAATAAGAATGCTATGGATTTGACTTGAGCTAGTGTTAGTGCTCAATATAACTAATATTTTAATATTAATGTGCTGCAAGTGATTGCTAATGGCAATACATATATTTTGATTTTAGTCAATATTGGCCTTTAGATTTGATAGTTCATGAAATACACTGATATTTAAATGAAGCACAAACAAAACTTTGTGGGTATACAGGTACAAATCTCCAAATCTGGATTTCCAAAATCTAAACATTCTGAAAACCAAACTTTTTAATTAATATTTTTTTTTCTAAAAAATATCAAAAATGTCTAATTTTCCCAGAATGTAAGTCAAAATGTTCTCTGCCTGTGTCTTTGGTTTGGTTTGTGTGTTCTAAAATGCAAATAATAGACTATATTTATTTAAAACAGTACTGTACTAACTTTCTTAGGATACTATTTTTACAAAGATATTAGAAAATAATATTAAAATACCTTTAGTTACATGTATAAACTGTATGACATGAAAATATTATTGTTTACACTTGGCCCAATCCCTTCTCCAAACTGTCCTATTTTACAGATGTGAATAAACATATATTCCAAAATCCAAACTATTCCAAAATCAAAACATTTTCTGGTCCCAAGCGGTGTGGATAAAGGGTTATCTACCAGTAATAATATTGAGCATATAATATGATCAAAATGCTTGGTGTACAAATTCAACATACAAAAATGTATACATTCTCTTTTGTTCTTTAAAGGGAAATTTAATACTAAACATATTTCACGTCCCTCTCTCTAATTATGGGTGTGCAATTTTGGAACCTAGGTTTCGCTGCAAGTATCTGATAGGAAGTTGCTAACATGTGCAAACACGTTAGCACTGAAATGTAGGTTTAGCTAAATTTCAACATGGAGGTACTTATGACTAGAGAGAGACAGAAGATAACCTCTATACTATACTTATAAAATTGACTTAGTTTTTAATATCTCTTTCAGTTATTCAACTTATTTCAGAGATATAACAATGTGCTAATAATAGTTTAAAAATCAGAATCAGCATTGCATTTTGTAAAATTATATTTATTATTTTGGCATGTTTTTATTTGTTTTGCAGAATATAATTTGGCGATTTAAGTTTTCCCAGCTTAAGGGATCTTCTGATGATGGAAAAACTCGAGTAAAACTGCTTTTCTTAAACTCTGACACAAAACAAATTGAAATGAAGGTAAGTAATGCTCTGATATAAAGTCGGTGCACACTTGAGGTCACAGATTAAGTTAATCATTGATTACCTAACCATTAATAAAGATCATGTTCTACAAAAATGATAAATGTTAATGCTAAAATTAGTAATTAAAGTTAAGGTTCTATCAAAATGAATGTGGTGTGATCTTTTGAAATAGGAATACACGACTAAATGCATGCATGTTTTAATTAACCATGAATATTTAATAATATACAGTATATCATAATGTGCCTTTGTATGTCAAGGGTATATATTGTCAAAGAACAAAGGCATATAATTGGTTTATTTAATTTGTATTTTTAGACTTTTTTTTTTAGAGATGCTTAAAAGTCAGTTATCATTTCCTGTAATAATTCCTAGCTCTTTAGCTTAATTTATTATAGGTTACTTTAATATCACAGTAATACAAAAATTACCTGATGGAATTAATGTTATATTAAATGATTGAGAAATGTTAAAATATTAAAGATCAAAACCATGAAGAAAAATCTGACATAGATAACCAATATTTTCATGGCTTTGTGAGTCAATCACAGGTGTAGGTGGCATGGGCAAATTAATTTTTAATACCATTTGGTTACAGCTGCTAAGAGATTTTCTTTTTCCTCAAATGATGGAAGAACATTGAATGTACTTTTGTATTAGCATTTCCATAACTTATATTTTTCAAAAATTTGCATTTTTCTCATACCTGCCAATGCTTTCCAGATGCTAACTGGGATTGGAAACTCAGTCTGAGGGAGGGAGCAGTGGATCTTGGCAGTTAGAGGCATAGAAGAGCTGAGAGGTTTGGGAGCATGTCTAGGCAGTCCCTGTCTTCAGTTTGGAAACCAGGGTGTTTGTCAACCATACAGTAATGTGGGGGGGGGCAATGTGGCTGAACTACTAATCTATGGCAATATCCTATTGTTCAAGGCTTTGGAAACTATTTATTATTCAGTGTCAATTGATTTATTTGATCAGATGGTCAGAGTTCATGCAAAATCACATATGGAGATTACCCTCCTCACCACTACGAGAAAGCAAAAGACACTCCCAAAATACTAGAGCTTTAATCCCTCCCAAATACACTGAATTCTCAGTCATGTTTTTCCACTCTTTGATGGACTGAGATGAATGCTGAAGTGCTGACCTACTTGTCATTGAGAGGGGTCCTCTAACTTTTCTGAGACATATTTCCTCCTCACAGTGCCTTGTTTGACAGAAGGGTGGACAAGGAGTTGTATTATAATAAACAATACAACCAATATTTATATAACTAGGTATATGTTGACTGATTATCTGCCTGTCAAGTAAAGTATTTTTGCTTCAGTAGATGTAATAAATAAATACAATATATATTTTTTCTCTTGCAGTATATTCACTTCCTATTATAAATTGTGTTCCTGTCAGTATGAGCAGATTATCTTTTTACTGAATATTAATTACTTACTAGTTGCTACATTTATTAGTGAGCTACATAAGGGGTTAATATATGCTAATATATGCTTATATCATATGATGTCTTGTGCACCTATCAGAGAGAGATGTTAGATATAAATGTGCAGGTGGTGTGGTTTATGATCAGACCTACTGTATTACTACACATGCAAGTGTTTTTAATGTTTTCCTTTTTTTCGTGCTTCATATTTAATATATGATATCTAGTATATTTTTTACCTGTGCTCCGCAATACTTTTATTTTTGCTTACCATGTGAAATATTAATATCTCCTGTCGTGTAAGCATGCAAGCGATACGTGTTAGGTTTTTTTCTTCTGCACTCTCCATTGAAGTCTATGGGGAGAATAAGTTAATGCGTTTGCGAGCAAACTTTTTACTTTCAACTTCTAAGGCGCACGCTACCCAACATATGCTTTACTTTTAGCGTAGTTTATGCTTGAGTGGGAGTGTTAAATATTGCTTGACTTGTCATCTAGCCCTTTATCTTTACTGCTTTACTCTTTTCTCTATTTTAGCTATATGTATGCCTGAGGTGGGTAAGTAGAAAGGAATTTAAATTGCTGGTATGTTTGGGTGTCTTTTGCCTCCTCCTAGTGGTCAGGAGGGTAATTCCCACGTGTGATGTCTTGTGGACTCTCATTATCTTTAGAGAATTCCTTGAAGTGCATTTGAGCACATATACCTCCACAAAAGAGATTGGAGGTAATAACCTTTTAGACTGGTATACAACGCATTTCTTAGTGGTTTGTTCATGGACTGTAAGAGAGACACCAAACTCTCTCACCATGAAGCTATGATACCTGCATGGCTAGCGCCACCTCTCTTATAGAACATAAATAATAAATTTATAGTATCCATACACTTGATGGATATCAAAAATAACTTTCTGATGTAAGCATTTAGCTTACTGTATTTTTCAAATAGCCAGGATATACCATTCAAAAAAGCCAAGATTTGTTTTCAAGAAATCTAGTTGGTTGCAGTAGAGAAGCGAAGAAATTATGCAACAACTATTCAAAAACTGTTTTCTGATAGGTAGGAATACTACTGGTGGAGTCTTTCAATATGAAGTATTGGTGGAGTTTATATGGCATGAAGCAACTTTAAAATCCCATTTATTGGAATACCCTTAACATTGAAAACTCCACAAAAATCAATATGATGAATCACTCAATAGACTCTTATGTTTTAAGCTAATTTTAAGTATATGAATAATCTAAGCATGTGATGAAAGTGAAATGCATCTGTCTGTCAGTGGTAAAATTTAGATTTTGTACTGCCATAGGCACTGTCAACAATTTTATCTCATAAATTCCTTGTGTATTTTTCACAATAAGAGGCCAGGGAGAGAAGGATGTAAACTGTACCTTCACTAGATAATAAAATAAATCATTTGGAGATCATAGAAGTGATAAATACATTAAGCCTAGAATAACCTTCTAGTATTTGCTGCCCCCGATTCCTAGTTGGCCAGCTCATGTTTATTTATTATAAATTATATTTATTATATTTTCCTGTTAATTCACATATGTCATTTATATGGTTTTACAAATTCAAAAGGCTGCTTTTTTATATAAACGGGAAAGGCTTGGAAAAAAATCCAATGAGCTGGCAAATTTTGCTTTCACATAGCCCTTCTAAAGGGAGAAAAGAGACACACATTTATTTTGAATTACTTTTTTTTGGGGGGGGGGGATTTGATTACAACTCAAATTTATAATCGTTTTGGTCACTTAAAACAGACTTTTCATTTCAATTAGTCTTAATTTCTGTTTGGTGAATACTTACAAATTACAATTACAAACGAAAATTATGCATTTTTAAACAAGTTATGTCTAGCCTTTTAGAATAAAACATTCAATATTGAATGTTAATGATTTATATAAGTAATTGTGTATTCTTAAAAAACATAATAAATGTGACAATGATATATCAGGCTATTAATATAACACTTGCAAATACACTTTGACAGCTTAATAATGAAAAACTATTTTTCATTCAAGGTGGCTTCTTATATTTAGGGGAGAGACAAATGCTTATAATAAATAGAGTAAGGCAGCAAAATATATGAAATGCATTAAACATGTTAGCATGCTCAGTTACTGCTATTAATCTACCCAAGCGTCTGTTTTGGTTATTACTGAAGCATAATGTTTTAACAAATAAGCTTAGTTTGTATAAAAAATGTTTAGCAGCCATCTGTGATAAAATACTAACGTTGATGCTCGTTAACTTATAAAATAAGTTCTTGGCATTTTAGTCTTCTAAATTGTTTATTTCTTAGAAAACTGTCACCTTTAGAAAACTGTCCAAAAGTACCTTTACTTGTTTGCTCTTTTGGCATAGATACAAGGAAGAAAATTACATTGATAAAGAAGTTTATGTCCTTTAAAAGTTTTCATACTGCATATAGAAGCTTAAAGGGATAGAAAGGTCGAAATTGAAATGAGCATGAATGAATATCAAATTAAAGAGAAGCATTTGGCAATATACGTTCATTAGCAAAAAAAATTAATAATCAAGGGCCAGATTACAAGTGGAGTGGTGTTTAATGCTCTCGCTCAAGTGCTATCTCCACTAAAAGTAAGCTTTCTGTGCGTGTCGGGTAGGGCTCATATTACAAGCTAATAAAGTAAAACATTTTTGCTCACTCGCTAATCCGACAAGCGTAAAAAAAAAACCTTAAAATATTGTGTGTGTTAACATATTCTCCTATAAAAGTCAATGGAGAAAAAAAAATGGAAAAAAGCTAAACACCCTACTCGCTCGCAAACCCAATTGCGTATTCTCAAGTGTGCTAACCCGACACGAAAATATGAATAGTTTACACTCCAATGTTCTTCACATAGCGTAAATACATATTTCTACTTTATATTTAATGGTAATTTGGTGCAATATATATCTGTACCTGCAGTATATTTATTGATGATTATATATTGGTATAGATATATACAGATATAGATATAGGAATATCTATCTATTTATAAATACATAGAACATATTCTGCTATGTGCAGAACATTGGAATGTCAAATATTTACAGTTAATACAAAGTTAAAACCTTTATTATATATGAATAAATATGAATATTGCATAAATATGCTTTTACATGTTTTCCTCTACTTGACAGCAAAGGGCTCCAATACACTTATATATATATATATATATATATATATATATATATATATATATATATATATATATATATATATATATATATATATATGCGTGCCATTAGCATACCCCTACCGGAAGTAATTCCGCATTCACTTACTTCCGGTGTCTATCTGTGTAAATGGCAAGTTTAAAGTGAATCATCCTAAACCCTGTATCACCTCTCTGTTCAATAAGTGTGTGAGTGAGTCGGTCATACCTTAATGAATGATTCCTGCTGTGTGCTTAATATGGCATATATCGTGACTTGCATCTTAGCTGTTAATCCTCGTGTGACACGCATATCCTTGCGTTCCATACTATGTGATTTCCGGTTATGCCGTAGTATGTCACTTCCGGTTTCGGCTACACTGCACTTGGATATTTAACCCTTAAAAGTGTGGAAAGTGCCCATATCGAACTCTATACATAATATGACAGGCTCCATCCTATATCTGGTCTATGTGTATGCCATATGCGTGTCCTATCTATAAACATTAGTTGACCACTGGTTTCTCAGTGTTAAATTCTAACATTTAGCCCCTTTGTGAAGTATCCCTAAATAATGCACCGATATTTAAATATCAGATATTGCAGCTATATGTCAAAGAAAGTGTGACAGGTACAGCAATGCCACCTAAACTCTACACAGAATAAATTATAAACACTAAAAAAAGAAATTACTAACTACATAGTAGTAAATAGGTTGCAGTACAAAATACCTATTTCACATTCCTATACTTATATGCAAATTACCAGGCACAGTACATAATGCATTCCAACAGAGAATAACACAATATATGCTTTAACTGGAGTATACATCCCCCCTGTAGTTGCTCTATGCATATGTCTGCATCGTGGTAATATGGTATTAACTCGTCATGGACTACAGATCATACACCTAGTAAGTACCACAGGATCATATGGGAAACTGATTTCCAAAGCCTATTAGTTGTCCAAGACCACCAATTTTATATTCCGGTACAACAGTGTCCACATATAGATGATCATATGGTTAACAACCTCATCTTTGTATAAAGGCTCAGGTCTCAGTATAGCCATCCATGCACATAACTCCGCTCCAGTGTTAATCCATGTCCCGTCATACTGTGGGGTGGAACTCTCCTGTATCACACCACCAACTTTCAAAGCCCCTTACCCCTAGGTGCACGGGAGTAAGACTATATGTGGGTGACCAAATGGCACCACTGTCTCACCCAAGGCACGCACGGGACCCAGAAGGGTCCCGTCCCTGCCCATGGTAAGGGAACAGTGGGACAAGACAACCCCACCCCACCCAAATGACGTGGCCCTAGTCCCACCCAAACAACTAATAGGCTTTGGAAATCAGTTTCCCATATGATCCTGTGGTACTTACTAGGTGTATGATCTGTAGTCCATGATGAGTTAATACCATATTACCACGATGCAGACATATGCATAGAGCAACTACAGGGGGGATGTATACTCCAGTTAAAGCATATATTGTGTTATTCTCTGTTGGAATGCATTATGTACTGTGCCTGGTAATTTGCATATAAGTATAGGAATATGAAATAGGTATTTTGTACTGCAACCTATTTACTACTATGTAGTTAGTAATTTCTTTTTTTTAGCGTTTATACTTTATTCTGTGTAGAGTTTAGGGGGCATTGCTGTACCTGTCACACTTTCTTTGACATATAGCTGCAATATCTGATATTTAAATATAGGTGCATTATTTAGGGATACTTCACAAAGGGGCTAAATGTTAGAATTTAACGCTGAGAAACCAGTGGTCAACTAATGTCTATAGATAGGACACGCATATGGCATACACATAGACCAGATATAGGATGGAGCCTGTCATATTATGTATAGAGTTCGATATGGGCACTTTCCACACTTTTAAGGGTTAAATATCCAAGTGCAGTGTAGCCGAAACCGGAAGTGACGTACTACGGCATAACCGGAAATCACATAGTATGGAACGCAAGGATATGCATGTCACATGGATTAACAGCTAAGATGCAAGTCACGATAAATGCCATATTAAGCACACAGCAGGAAAAATTCATTAAGGTATGACCGACTCACTCACACACTTATTGAACAGAGAGGTGATACAGGGTTTAGGATGATTCACTTTAAACTTGCCATTTACACAGATAGACACCGGAAGTAAGTGAATGCAGAATTACTTCCAGTAGGGGTATGCTAATGGCCCGCATGGCGTGCGTTTCACACAAGGTAATGTTGTTATCACAGGTGTGTATTATTGTCAGTTTTGTTCACTTAGGTATTTATGTCTGAGTTGATTCACTTGTTGTTATGCTGATGAAGGGGAGGTTGTCCCAGAAAACGTTTCATTAAATTGAAGCTGTTTTGACAAAGACCTGAGAGTGCATTATTTTTTGAAGTGTATTACTGGCATTTTTGCACCCAGGCGGATTTCCTTTTGGAGGGTGATCCTGTTAAGTGGACTTTATTTTATATATATATATATATATATATATATATATATACAAAACACGGAAGGGAACTGCACTCTCATACCGGACCGGGTACACATCCCATGACCCTGCAACATGCTCAGCCCTGGGTGCCACTGCCACTCACAGGAAGCTGTGCTGTCCCCAGAGCCACAAGCAGTTCTTGCACCCAGACCTGTCTGGGGTTAACTGCTTGTGGCTCTGGGGACAGCACAGCTTCCTGTGAGTGCCAGTGGCACACAGGGCTGAGCATGTTGCAGGGTCATGGGATGTGTACCCGGTCCGGTATGAGAGTGTAGTTCCCTTCCATGTTTTGTATATGTCTAGGGTGATTACATATTCCTGTGCACTCTTCCCTTGTTTTCAATTTGTTTAGATTTAAAAGCTTGCATTGTGTGGCTGTTTTAGGGTCTCAGGTATTGGAAAGGACCTTGACGTGGTACCTGAGCTTGTCCCATTTGGCCAGATGCGGTGACTAACCTTTCCATTTTTGCTTTTAAATCTTAGCTGAGAGCTTGTAAGTGAGTGCTGGGTTTTCTCTGTGTGTTGTATTAATTTGTTTTGTAATTTTCCCTATGGTTCTTGCACCCAGACCTGTCTGGGGTTAACTGCTTGTGGCTCTGGGGACAGCACAGCTTCCTGTGAGTGCCAGTGGCACCCAGGGCTGAGCATGTTGCAGGGTCATGGGATGTGTACCCGGTCCGGTATGAGAGTGCAGTTCCCTTCCGTGTTTTGTATATGTCTAGGGTGATTGCATATTCATGTGCACTCTTCCCTTGTTTTCAGTTTGTTTAGATTTGAAAGCTTGCATTGTGTGGCTGTTTTAGGGTCTCAGGTATTGGAAAGGACCTTGACGTGGTACCTGAGCTTGTCCCATTTGGCCAGATGCGGTGACTAACCTTTCCATTTTTGCTTTTAAATCTTAGCTGAGAGCTTGTAAGTGAGTGCTGGATTTTCTCTGTGTGTTGTATTAATTTGTTTTGTAATTTTCCCTATGGTTCTTGCACCCAGACCTGTCTGGGGTTAACTGCTTGTGGCTCTGGGGACAGCACAGCTTCCTGTGAGTGCCAGTGGCACCCAGGGCTGTGCATGTTGCAGGGTCATGGGATGTGTACCGGTCCAGTATGAGAGTGCAGTTCCCATCCGTGTTTTGTATATGTCTAGGGTGATTACATATTCCTGTGCACTCTTCCCTTGTTTTCAGTTTGTTTAGATTTGAAAGCTTGCATTGTGTGGCTGTTTTAGGGTCTCAGGTATTGGAAAGGACCTTGACGTGGTACCTGAGCTTGTCCCATTTGGCCAGATGCGGTGACTAACCTTTCCATTTTTGCTTTTAAATCTTAGCTGAGAGCTTGTAAGTGAGTGCTGGGTTTTCTCTGTGTGTTGTATTAATTTGTTTTGTAATTTTCCCTATGGTTCTTGCACCCAGTCCTGTCTGGGGTTAACTGCTTGTGGCTCTGGGGACAGCACAGCTTCCTGTGAGTGCCAGTGGCACCCAGGGCTGAGCATGTTGCAGGGTCATGGGATGTGTACCCGGTCCGGTATGAGAGTGCAGTTCCCTTCCGTGTTTTGTATATGTCTAGGGTGATTACATATTCCTGTGCACTCTTCCCTTGTTTTCAGTTTGTTTAGATTTGAAAGCTTGCATTGTGTGGCTGTTTTAGGGTCTCAGGTATTGGAAAGGACCTTGACGTGGTACCTGAGCTTGTCCCATGTGGCCAGATGCGGTGACTAACCTTTCCATTTTTGCTTTTAAATCTTAGCTGAGAGTTTGTAAGTGAGTGCTGGGTTTTCTCTGTGTGTTGTATATGTATATATATATATATATATATATATATATATATATATATATATATAATATATATATATATATATAATATATATATATATATATATACATATATATATACATATATATATATGTGTGTGTGTACATATGTATTTATGTGTTTATATGTAAATTCATAAATACACATATAAAATACATAAATACCTATGTACACACATATAAACATTTATATACAGTATCCCACAAAAGTGAGTACATCCCTCACATTTGTGTAAATATTTTATCTTTTAATGTAACATCACTGAAGAAATGACACTTCTCTACATTGTAAAGTAGTGAGTGCACAGCCTGTATAACTGTGTAAATTTGCTCTCCCCTTAAAATAACTCAACACACAGCCATGAATGTCTAAACCGTTGGCAACAAAAGTGAGCGGTTTAACAGGACAGGTTCCACTCAGAACAGGCCTCGCCATGGTCGACTAAAGTAGTTGAGTGCACATGCTTAGCGTCATATCCAGAGGTTGTCTTTGGGAAATAGACTTATGAGTGCTGCCTGCATTGCTGCATAGGTTGAAGGGGTGAGGGGTCAGCCTGTCAGTGCTCAGACCATATGCCGCACACTGCATCAAATTGGTCTGCATGGCTGTCATCCCAGAAGGAAGCCTCTTCTAAAGATGATGCACAAGAAAGCCTGCAAACAGTTTGCTGAAGACAAGCAGACTAAGGACATGGATTACTAATACTTATTTGGTACAGATGGTGTTAAGCGTGTGTGTTGGCAACCAGGTGAGTAGTACAAAGAGTGTTTTTTGCCTACAGTCAAGCATGGTGGTGCGAGTGTCATGGTCTGGGCCTGTATGAGTGCTGCCGGCACTGGGGAGCTACAGTTCATTGAGGGAACCATGAATGCCAACATGTACTGTGAGATACTGAAGCAGAGCATGATCCCCTCCCTTCGGAGACTGGGCCGCAGGGCAGTATTCCAACATGATAACAACCCCAAACACACCTCCAAGATGACCACTGCCTTGCTAAAGAAGCTGATGGTAAAGGTGATGGACTGGCCAAGCATGTCTCCAGACCTTAAACCTATTGAGCATCTGTGGGGCATCCTCAAACAGAAGGTAGGGGAGCGCAAGGTCTCTAACATCCACCAGCTTCGTGATGTCATCATGGAGGAGTGGAAGAGGACTCCAGTGGCAACCTGTGAAGCTCTGGTGAACTCCATGCCCAAGAGGGTTAAGGCAGTACTTGAAAATAATGGTGGCCACACAAAATATTGACACTATGGCCCCGATTTGGACATTTCCACTTAGGGGTGTACTCACTTTTGTTGCCAGCGGTTTAGACATTAATGTCTGTGTGTTCAATTATTTTGAGGAGACAGCAAATTTATAGTTATACAGGCTGTACACTCACAACTGTACATTGTAGCAAAGTGTAATTTCTTCAGTGTTGTCACATGAAAAGATATAATAAAATATTTACAAAAATGTGAGGGGTGTACTCACTTTTGTGGGATACTGTATATATATACATGTCCTTCTTTAGACATGTATATGTATGTATCTCTATTTTAAAGCCCTTTGTCTGTCTTTTTTTTCTAGCACCTGAGACCTCATATCTTTAAGCCCTTATAACCTTTTCTGTGCATTTTTTAAAATTATTTTTATTATTGTTATTATGATTGTAACTGTACTTTGTAATGTATTTTTAATGTGTTTTGTGACACTTTTTTGTTTCATGAAAAAGTTAACCAGAGCTTTGAGGACACAGTAAACATTCTACCATAAATTGCTACTGCACTCATGAGTTCGCGTTTACTTTCAACTTGTAATACGAGTGCTGAACCTGATGCGTACAAACGCCTGCAATAAACCCCTTTTCAGTCGCGAGTAGCTATTAGTGAGCCACTCGTAATCTGGCTCTAAAGGTCCTAATTAGTTGGCGGACAAAGTTCCCAGCCAGAGAACTTGTCCACCCATGCATTCAAAGCCCTCCACAACATCGGTCCCAAATAACTTAGATCGGCCGACCAAGCCCTTGCACTCATCCCCCGCATCAGGAAAACCACAGCGGGAGGCAGATCCTTCTCTCACCTGGCAGCCAAGACTTGGAACACCCTCCCGCTGCACCTCAGACAAGCTACCGCCCTAACCAAGTTCAGAAAGGACCTCAAGACCTGGCTCTTCGACAGAACTGCAACCCTCAGCGCCTCGAGACCCTTACGGGTGAATAGCCACACTTTACAAGAACCCAATAGATAGATAGATAAATAGATAAATAGATAGATAGATAGATGATAGATAGATAGATAAATAGATAGATGATAGATAGATAGATAGATAGATAGATAGATAGATAGATGTCCAGGGCAAGCAGCACCAACCCCTGCTCTCATGCAGCTAATCATATTAGAGATTGGCTTGTCGATCACCCAATATGACTGAGATGTAAGAGATTTAACTTACGATTGCTGCTTCTTACATTAGCAAGCCTGTTACATAAATGTTTCAAAAGCTGCATATGTGGCTTGATAAATAGAGCCCATAGAGTGCATGTAAAGTCAGTGAGTTATGGTCCAGGACCCTTTCAAAATTGATATAAGTAATAAATATAATTATATTAAAAGCTCTGAAAATTCTGCGATTGCGGAATGGCAAATCGCCATAATGCAACCCCATTGATGTCTATGGGGAAAAAGAAATTACGTTAAAACCCCAAACATAAACCCTGAGTCTAAATACCCCTAATCCACTGCTCCCCGACATTGCCGACGCTAAATAAAGTTATTAACCCCTAATCCGCCGCTCCCCGACATCGCCACTAATAAATAAACCTATTAACCCCTAATCCACCACCAACCCACATCGCTACTACTATAATAAACCTATTAACCCCTAAACCAACGCCCACCACATCGCCAACACTATAATAAAGTATTAACCCCCTAAACCGCCAGCCCCCCACATCTCAACTAATAAACTAAACCTATTAACCCCTAAACCGGTGCCATCCCACATCGCAAAACACTAAATTAAACTATTAACCCATAAAACTAGCACCCCCCTAACTTTAAATTAAAAGTTACAATATAACTATCTTAAAATAAATAAAAACCTACCTGTGAAGTAAAAAAAAAATACTAAGATTAAAACTATAAATTAACCTAACATAACTATTCTAATAAAATAAACTACCAATTAAAAATCCTAAATTACATGATAAAAAACCTAACACTACGAAAAAATACAAAACCTAAATTACAAATTTAAATAAACCTAACACTGCAAAAAATTTTTTAAAAAATCTAACATTACGGGGGCGGAGCCAACAGCCAAAGCAGCAAGACGTGCCGACTTAGAGCTCCCAGCACTTGATCATCAAATTATCAATTAATGGCACATCAAGAATAGGTTTATCCTCATTTCTGACTCTTAAAGCATACTGGATCATTCCTTGCAGGTTTTAGGGCGAAGGGACAAAATAATTAACATACTAATAATACAAAGGCCCTCTGTCTCACTGAGACCACGACACAGAGTAAAGCGCCATATTTCCGGAGACCTACGCACCACCCTGGTTAATAAGGATACGGCCTCTACGCTTACTACCCTTTCAGCTCACTGATGGAACAGCTTATTCTTACCGCGCTACATGAACTCATGTACTCCCTGGACTCCCATCAGCAAGCGCTCATTGCGGAGCTGAGAACGGCTATGGCCACACCACGGACTTTAACTCAGATAGGGGTGGCGGCGGAGGAAGCCGGTCGACACGCAACATGCGATCAACATGCAACAGACCCGGATCAGCAGACAGAGGACCCTTCCCGAGGAGCAGGGGAGTCGCACATGACAGACACAAAGAGCCCCGGTTCTGAGAATATAGATCTGACAGATACGGAGGAGCAGACCCACATCGTGCAGCCCTCCCTCGTTTGCACGGGACCGGAGAACCTAAGTGCAATACGCCTAGACCTGTCACGACGGCAGCAGCACAATCTGTCTGGGAGTCCTCTGATAGCTAACGGAGTCCTGTCAAATAAGATGTCAGAGCCAAGAACTGAACAGAGCGCAAGGTACTTTGAATTGAAAAGGGCTTTCAATGTGTACTGCTGGCACTCAGCCGGAACTGTACACTTGTACAAAACTCTTGTCACTGAAGGCTCCCTAGCCAGAACAGGCATTGGATGATATATTGTAAGATTGAGGACAATCATTAATGTTCCCTAACTGCACCTATTACCACTGCCTTGATGTCTGAAGGTTCTTTAAATTCCCTAAGAACTGGTAGCATTCAGAACTTAACAAATGGTTACCTGTATTTAATACTTTTAATCCTGCTTCTACCTACACAACTTTTGCTCCTAATAAAGTGTGCCCTCTGTAGACATGACCTCCTCTGACATTTTAGGCCATCTGACTGTCATCTTCTAAGTGTGTGTTCTTGGTCAGTAGCTCATACTTCAGGAGTAAAGGGATCTGGTATCTGCTACACAGCTACATGTTTAATTGTTAATCTATAAGTTATTGTTTATGCTGGTTTAGGTACTTGTTTGCCTTCAACTTATTTTTGTCTGTATGTTTAACGCTGTTCATTCTCTAGCCTAGACGGTGACCTCTCCGTATTCACAACATATTATTTACATGGTTTTTAAGCGTCTGACATTCCTGAGCTTTACCCAATCTGGATAGTCCAATCAGTTCAAGCCTCTGAGCGACTCAAACGTTACATCTCTAGATATATAGTATACTGCCAAGACAATACTTTCCGAATAGCAGGGCACGCATTGTTTTATATAAATATAGCATCAGTCCTTGCTCCATCGTTACAGCTATCTGCTGCTTAACAGTTATATACTTTGGGGACCTTGACAAACTTTAGCAGTACACCTAAAAAACGACTTACCTGCTGTAAAGATTACATTTACATGTAAACTTTGAGGATACCTATATACGTATTTATATGTTTTGGTTTTCACCTTTCCTTACCTTGCACCCTAGACCAAATAGATTCAATAGATCCTGCCTTGAAATAAGGGAATAAACTGAAGCTATATAATAATATAAGCATCCAGGTCATTGCCTTATATAATCTGGGCAATTAGTTCACGACACTTACTTTAATTTGGATTCATCACTACACTTATCTACATATACCTTGTATTTACGTAGCTGGATTTAATTCTCTTAAATTTCAAAGCCCAATATGACATTATCTTTATATCCTATTTGCCCATATGAAAATACACTTGGGGTGCCCATAAATTTACTCAGCTCATAAGTGGCAATTTTTTATCAGCGATATATAGACATATCTAATCTACTTTAAGCCTCTACTCCTAAGTATACTGTACTTGTGGTATTCACAGATTAATATTTAAGGTGCTCTGACAGCTGTTGATAGTACTTCCCTACTTATCTATTATATATACATTGTTGATATACTAGTTATACTGCTTATCTTCTCGGATTTTATGCCTTAATCTAGAATTGGTTATATTTAAAACTGGCTTCAGTTCTAGTTGTACTCCCATACACCAGTTTTATAGTCCACTGGTTAGAGCGCATAATTATCAGATGCTCATAGGCTGAAAGTTAGCTTAAACATATCAGTAACATTTATTACTTAATACTAATTGCTTTTGTCGCCCACGCGTATAGCAGTCTATGTATGTATGTGTATCTATATACGTATATGCTATCATTACTAGCGACTGTAGGACTGTCTTCACTAGCTTTTTTATAGTTTTATCTATATTATCAGTATATATTACTTGTTCAGGTTAAGCCTCTCTCCTCCCTTTCCCGCCGGTGCTTATTGCCTGCGGGTCATACCCCTACTCCTTTTTCCAGCTTCGTCTATAGATGACACTTCCCTAGGAGAGGGGCTCATCCAGAGGTTCCCTATGCTCCGCACATTCTAATGCCCCCCTCTCCACATAATACCACAGAGTGACTATCGAGGCCCATTACTTCCCATATCTAAGTTTTCGATCTCTCTTGGCTGCATATTTAACACATTTGCTATTACGTATTCGTTATATGAGCATAACACCTCATTTAGATAATTGCTTTACTTTGATAAAGCCATACCCATCCCATCCCTATTAGTTATGTAAACAACAGGTCCCTTTTCCGAAACCCACCCTTATAACTATATAATAAGTCTCTCCATACCTACTCTCCTGTCCTGATTGGCTCCGCTCCCCCTATTCCCCTCCCCACTCCACTTTGAGCGGCTCTTGCCCGCTGCGTTCCCTTACCCCTCTCCCCGCTAATTTGGTTCATAAGTGGCCAAACACAAGCTAATCCACATCTGTCCTACTTCTACCAGATCATATAATGTTATAATTGCTCTTCTTGACAATGTGGAGAATATACTCTATTTCCCCCCTCCCTCTGCCCCCCATAAAACCAACCCCCCCTTGCTTCTATATTTCTTAAATAAATATTTTACGGTGTATCTATCTATTACAAGGTGGGGTCACGTATAGTCTATATATCATATAAAATATAAAACTGAGGTCTTAATTTTGATAGTCCATACTCTTTGCTAATGCCTTTAATAAACGGGATTTATATGCCCCTTCTATTTAACTACTGCCTAGTAAACCTCCATGCTTTTTCATAACACTAACCATCTATAGCCTCTCCATTCTTTTACCACTCATCATAGGGTACCACTCTTTAAACTCATGCATGCATACTATGTTGGCATAACCTGTGTTGTTTACTTGGCAAAATCATGATATTAGCACTGTACTTTTCTTCATTATCACTATTGATGGATGTCTCATTATTGTTATATTTGTTTATAACTTCAATAAAAAATTATTTAAAAAAAAAAAAATCTAACATTACAAAAAAAAACAGCTAAAATTAAAATAAAACAACGAAATTATTCAAAATAATAAAAATTACATCTAATCTTATAGCCCTATCAAAACAAAAAAGCCCCCCCAAAATAAAAATACCCCTTAACCTAACAATAAACTACCAATAGCCCTTAAAAGGGCCTTTTGTAGGGCATAGCCGTACCGCACCATAACTCAAAACTTGTAATCAAGGTGTATTTATGTTATATTATCTGAAACTGGGCTAGATAACAAGTGGCCTGTTATTGTCAGCCCTGGCACGAAGTTGCAATATTGCAACCGCAAGTTGAAAGTAAAAGCAACAGCACGAGTGCAAACTAAATTTGCATTTGTCAGGTTAGTGCAACTGAAGACCTTGCGTAAAGAGCTAAATAAAAAAATGCACTAACCACAACATAAATACATTAAAGTGTTACACTCATATATATATATACTATCTACTAAAATATTTCATATAAATATTAATAAAAAATATTTATAAGAGTTAAAAAGTATTTGACAAGGTGTTTGCATGGAAAGGGCTATTATGTATATATACATATACGTATACATGTCTAAATATGTGTATTTATGTATATATACAAATGTATATATGTGTATATATGTGTTTATATCTGTGTACATATATATAGTACACAGTATATATACATACACACATATACTGTATACTGTGTGTATATATATATATATATATATAAACACATATATACACATGTATACAGTATATATGTGTATATGTATATGTGTGTATGTATATATACTGTATATATATATATATATATATATATATTTATTTATATATATATATATATATATATATATATATATATATATATATACAGTATATATACATACACACATATACTGTATACTGTGTATGTATATATATATATATATATATATGAACACATATATACACATGTATACACATATCTATATATGTATATATGCTTTAAAGCACTTTCCACTCAAATGCCTAAAAGCAAAATTATTTTTATTTAATATTAATATGTATTATGGCTTTTACTGTGTTTTTACTGTAAATATTTAATATTCCATTGTTCTTTACTTAAAAGAAACATTCTTTGTATTTCTAAATATCTATTTCTATATATATCTGTCTGTGTGTAAATATATATATATATATATATTATTTTTTTTAAACATCAGATATATATATAAAAAGAAATAACTATAATTATAAAGAAAATGTTATCCTATTTGAAGAAAATAGGTTCTTTTTATTTTTTGGGATTTTTTTTTTTTTAATAGATTAGTTTTTTGTTTTTTTTGGGCAGCAAAATAGCTGAATGCCCATCCAAATGCCCTTTTCTGGGCAATGGGTGTTTTAGGATTTTTTTAGTTAGTTTTTTGTTTTTGGGGGTTGGGGGGTAAGGGGGCTGTAATGTTAGGGGGTTAGCATTCGCTTTAGGGCAATGCCTTTTTAAGGGCTATTGGTAGTTTATTTTTAGAATAAAGTTTTTTATATTTTATTTTTTAAGGGGTATTAGAATTGGATTATTATTATTTTTTGGTAATGATGGGGTTTTTTTTGCAAATGTTAGCTTTTTTTTTTTAAAGGTAAGATTAGGTTTGTATTCAATTCTACAGGTAAGTTTTTTTTATTTTAAGGTAGTCAGGATTTTTTTTTTAGTAAATTTAGCGGTATTTTAATTTGGATTAAGCTAGGGGGTGTTAGGTTAGGGGTTTAGATATTAGTTTATAACTTTGCGATGTGGGGATGGCGGTTTAGGGGTTAACAGTTTGTTTAGGTAATTTGCAATGTAGGGGGATGGCAGTTTAGGGGTTAATACATTATTTATGGGTGTAAGTGTACTTTGTAATGTATTTTTGATGTGTTAATTGACACTTTTTAATTTCGGAAAACAGTTTACCACAGCTCTTAGATCGCTGTAAGGGTTGAAGTGTAAGAGGCAATTGCGCTAGAATTTAGCTGAACTTGTAATATTAGCAGATTGAAAATGGATTGCGAAACAGTTTGTGCCACACTTGTAATCTAGCCTATGTTGTTTACAGTATGTATAATAATTTTTAATCATTATTATTAATATTTTTTAATATTTTATATTTAATATTTAAATAGCGCACATTGAGGTTAGCAATTCTTCATGTGTGCTGACCTGACACCACGTTAGACCTACGAAGCGTGATATGCATATTTTACATTCTTCACATAGAAGAAAAAAGTATTTTTATTATATATATATATATATATATATATATATATATATATATGTGATAATGTTAATGTAAAATAGATATATTTACCTATATATATATATACATATATATATATATATATATATTTATATATATATATATACATATATATATACAGTATATTTATATATTTATATATATATATATATGAATAGATATTCAGGTAAAGGTATATACAGATATATATAGAAATATGTATATACAATACATATTTAACATTGAAATGTTAAATATGTACAGTAAACATACAGTTAAATAGCACATAAATACATATGTACACCCATATAAATATATATATATATATATATATATATACATATACACATACACATATTTATATGGATATTTTTTATCAGATAGCTTATAGTGTACCTGTAGTTTTCAATGTATTTATGTTGTGTTTTATGCAACTTTTTTTTAACGCACTACACTACAGGAGGTTTTCAGTCGCGCTGAACACAATCGCATTACATCTAACTCCACACTAACATCATTCTCACCTTTGCAGTCCCCACCTCCTGTTTCTCACCCTCCTACCCATCTACATTGTAAGTTCCCATGGGAACAGGGCCCTCAATTCCCCCTGTACTTTAGTGTCTTTTATATTGTATTGTACTGTACTTTTATCTTTGTACCCATGGACAGCGCTGCAGAATCTGTTGGCGCTTTATAAATAAATAATAATAATTACTTGTAATACAGTATCGCTCACATGCAACAGCTAGCCCAAAAAATGTACTTCTTTCAGTGTTTGCATGCAGCAAATGTTATAAATAGTACGCCTCTTGTACACTATAGCTATTTACTTTATATAAACCTAAAATATAAGTATGAAAATTGTGAGACACGGCATGAGAACCTCTCACAGCAAAGGGGGTAAGTAGCTACAGTTCCAGTAGACCGCAATGTAAAGTCACTTTTCAGTGATGTTTTTTTTTTACACCCTACAGTCGCTGATTGTAGACCCCCAAAACTGCTAAGTGCAGCTTTCTTTTTTTTAAAATAAAAATCTTATTTTTTTTCTTTAAAAAGAAAACTACCACTGTATTTTGGTGGCATTTGGGGCACATTTATAAAGTTAACCAAAGACCTGATCTCTGGTTAATTTTATAAGCACTAATTGCTACCGCAAGCTCTCGGTAGCAATAACCAGCGACTTGTAATGGCTGGTTATTTATCGTGCACCGCAAATGGGCAAATTTACAATATGGCGGCTCCCAATGCTTTATGGACTTTAACTTTACCCTTATTATTTTAATATTTAAACAACTAATATAATTTTTAAAAATACATGTACAAATTATTTGCTCTGAAAACATTGTTGAAGCAATTATTTGTTTTGTGTGTAATGTCCCTTTAAAGCAGCTGAAAGTCTGCAAGCTTCTGTGTGAGTTTGCAAAAAGCGAGAGGGCACAGAGAAGGATTAGTGCTGCAAAGGGGTAAAGAATCCTTATTTTTACAAGAAAGCAATGTCCAACACATTACGGTGTACTTTCTTACACCGGCTATGAATGGTTTGCTCGTGTATTCTAGTGTCACAAATAAGAAAGTACACCTTTAAGGGACAGTTCATCCCAAAATTTTCCCCCATTTAAATACTTCATAATGATCCATTTTACCTGCTAGAGTGTATTAAATTGTTTATAAGTAGCACCTTTACCCCTATTTTGGCCCTTGAAATAGCTGATTTAGCTTGTGGTTTTCCAGCCTTTACTGAAAGTTTTGATACTGGAGTCTCAGCTATTGAATAGCCTAAGTAAACACAGCCAGCAGAAGAAATTAAAGTCACAGTGGGGTACAGGATAGTTAAGTAATAAAATTATAATTTTCCATTGTTCTCTCTATGGGGTCAATTTATCAAGCTCTGTACGGAGCGCCTGCTCCATAACCTGTCTGCCTGCTCTGAGGAGGCGGACAGAAATCAACCCGATCGAATAAGATCAGGTTAATTGAAACCCCGCTAGCGGCCAATCTGCAGGGGGCGGCATTGCACCAGCAGTTCACAAAAACTGCTGGTGCAATGATAAATGCCGACAGTGTATGCTGTCAGCATTTATCGTATCATGTCCGTCCTTTTTTTAATAAATATTCCCCTATGTATTAAGCTTTAGTTTTCCACACAAATATAAGATAAGGAAGCTAGTCTATGTACACAAAGTGATAACATAATGAGATATGATATTACCTGAAGCTCAACCCATTGTAATAGACTGTGGTTTAAAAACACAAAACCAGCTAATTCATATACACAAATAAACCTAAATATGCAATTTCTCATACATTTTATACTCTGCAACTGGTATAACAAATCATTCAAAATACATTAATATAAAAACAATTTTACAGTGTACTGTCCCTTTAAAGGGATATTAAATACTTTAAAGTGGTAACATAAAATGATAAATTGTATGTATAAATACAATTCTGTAATAAACTTTAATTATTTATTTTGTCTCCTTTTCCTATAATTCCATACTAAAATTGTGAGCATTTCAGTTCCTGTTACAAACTGAGGTGCAGAACACTGTTATATTCCACACAGCCATTGGCAGCACACTCTAGTGACCTATTTATAACTGTCCCTAATTGGCCACAGCAGAGAAGGCAACCTTAAGTTATAACATGGCAGTTCCCTTCATTTTATAGACACTGAAACGTTACACTTATTTTGTCAATCTTTAAACAACTAAGGATACTTTTACATCTTATTCTCAGAGAAATCTTTTATTTGAATGCATCATTCTATCTAGCATTTATTTAGGGTTTAATGTCCCTTTAATGTGTTGGACATCGCTTTCTTGTAAAAAGGATTTTTTTCTCCTTTGCAGCACTAATCCTCCGGGCCCTCTGGGTTTTTGCAAACTAACACAGAAGCTTATGGACTTTCAGATGCTTTAAAGACTTTTATTAAAAACCTATGTTTGATTCATAACAAGGTTGATATATGAAATATATGTTTTTATGACACTGTTTGTATTGTGTTGAGAATGACACTTTTTATTATGAAGGTTTATTGTGAAGTTTTATTTTGAATACATTTTATAAATGTATTACAGCAGTTCAGACAGATACTGTACATTAAGCTGCTATGGCAACGCGGTGGCTATTCCTAGTATTTTATTACTAGGAAATATAATTCTAATAATTTCTTGGTAATTTTCATAACAAATCCTATAGAAATAAAGGATTAAGTTATATTTACAAGTTTGCACATGCGAGCCTGTTTCTTGAAAGGTAAGAAACATCAATCATTAGACCGCTGCTTGATCAGAGCTGACAAAGAGAAATCACCCCAATAGATAGACCCCAAACTCACTTGGGGTGATTGACAGGCCCTTCTCTCATGCGATTGGTCACATGAGAAAAGGGGCGAGCTTTACACATTCACTTGAGTAGATTTGGCATTTGACAAACTGTGGGATTGGGAAGTGGTCAAAGATGTACAGTATGTGTATATAGATGTGTGTATATATATGTATGAAGTGCTTTATGCTTCAGTTTCATTTAAATAGTAATAGTAATGCACAGAAGTAAATTAGAAACTCCCCTGCTTGAGTAAATGTTGTAACACTGCATTGTGTTAGTGCTCAAGCCCTGTCCAACATCAATTTTACTGCATAACTTGTAGATTTTCTATTATGTAAGTGGATTCAATGCACATGCGCTATCCGTTATGCACTTTAGATTTGTAATACGAGTGCAAAAATTGAAATGGTATGGACTGAACTTCAACAGCACCAAAGTGCTAAAATATTTGTCCTCCAGTTGTAATCCAGACTTTTATGAAGAATATTTTTTTTTAGTTTAAAGCCTGTTAAAGTAGATTGTGCATGAATGAAGGGCAAGATAGCATATGGAAACTCATTTAAATTATCATTAATTTGTATACTTTGATGTGAGACTGATCACCAACTATTGATAATATGAGAAACAGGAATTATAGGTTTCTCCTCCAGTTGTCTGGCATAAATATTATGGAACAATTACCCAACCACAGCTATGCGCTGTGACCTAAAATCAATTCATGTATTTTACAAGATTTCTGAATATATGTGATAAAGTACTTGGTATGCTGAAATGAAAAAAAGGAATTAGATACAAAGAATAAATGAAAATGGCAGATTATTTTTTTCCCCAGGAGGAATTTTACTGCCTGAATTGCTGGGAGAAAATTATAAAATAAAATTGATGTGATTGGAATTATATTTATATTATAGCTAGCAAATGTAGTACAACGTCAAATGTATATAACTGAACAAGCTGTGGAAAATGTATTATAGTGACGTTCAAGACTAGATGATTCTATTCCCTCTACAGATACTATATTAGGCTTATAGCGAATGTCCCTCTGATATAGTTTGCATTTCATAAACATTCTCTAGTTATTTCTGTTTATATAGGTGTGCCAACTAAATCCTATAAAATGTGAAAAAAAAACAGTAAAGTCAAATTAAACTTAAAGGGATAGGAAAGTTTAAATTAAAGTTGTCAGATAGAGCATGTCATTTTAAGGCACATTTTTATTTTTTAAATTACTTCTATTTGCAATGGGCTTTGATCTCATGTTATCCGTTGTTGAGTGGGAGCTAGCTGCTGATTGGTGACTGCATACATTTGTCTCTTGTGATTAGTTAACTAGATGTGTTCAGCTAGCAGTGCAATGCTGTTTATTCAGCAAAGGATAACAAGAGAAATAAGCAGATTTTATACTAAAAGTACATTTTAAATGGATTGGATAGAGCATTACATTTTATACACATTTCCCATTTACTTCTATGATCAATTTTTCTTAGTTCTCTTGGTATCCTTTGTTAAAGAGTAATCCTAGGTTAGCTCAGTAACTTGCAAGTATCTTTAGCCATCTGGCAGCAGTATTTGCAACAATGTTTATAGCAATGTTATACATAGTTGTAAACACTTCTGCCAAAGGGTCAGATTTACTATCGGTCTCTGGCAGGCGAGATTATTTAAGAATGGTAGAGAGTTTGTGACAAAATATGCAAAATGCTTAGGGCTAGAGTATATAATTAGATTATATAAATACATACATACACGTGTATATCACAAGGTGTTTAAATAGAAAGGCCAATAATATAAATAAATGTGTGTCTAAATATGTGTATTTGAGTATATATATATGTATGTTTCTGCCATTGAACTGTGCGTATCAGCTATCATACTGTGCACTGGCATTGAAACGTTACCCTGTCGAGGGGACGACTCTGTTCATTTGACAACAACAAGGACTTAAGAAATAGACATACATGCATACATACTAACGAGCAGCAGTTTTCTGGGCATCTTTATGCTTGCTTGCTTGCTGGTTACAGACGGCAAATGTTTGCATTCTTTGCTTGAACTCTTTGATGAACTAAACACATATGACCCCATACAGCATTTCATCCAGACTGCGTGTGACAAACTGCACATGTTATAAAATTGATCTGTATGCAGAAACTTTATATACCTGTTACAATTTTACTGTATTCAAAAGACAGTCATTTCTTTCTTAGATCCCATTTTCTACTTACCTGCCCAGCTGAGACCTCTAACATGGGGTGCTGTGTGCAGCAGGGTGTAGAAAGATTTACATGCCTTTAATATGAATGTTGCTATTACATTATCTTTTGATATAGAGATTTCTTAAGTAAAAGCACATGCACATACCCCTGACCAGTCAGGTTTAGTGTCTAATATATGACACAGTAACTATTCCTGTCTTGATGTGTCTAGGTTGCAATTGAGAATTGATTTACATTCCATTGTTCACATTGCGGGGGAGCACGCCTTCTCTGCGCTCACCTTTTGCTACTTATTTTCATTGTAATCATTAAGCTAGTAAAAGATATTGTTTCAAAAGAGTGCTGAAATCCCTGTCTTTTTTCATCCTGGTTGATTTTTCCTGGATGGTTTCTTTTGTTGGTAAAACATTTCATATATATATATAAATAAATATATATATATATATATATATATATATATATATATATATATATATATATATATATATATATACACAAATTAATTAATTCTAACGAAAGCTATACTCAGATCCTAGGCATTTTGAGTTTGTTACTAAAAATCCTTCATCATTCTTGCACATTTTCTTCCATTATTCAACCACCATTTATACAAGGAAGTGATTTTATTAAGTATTTCTAGACCTATTGTATTCCAATTTGAAATTATGACTAGGGATGGGCAAATGTGTTTATATTCAAATTTGAATGTTATTGTAGAAATCCGATTTACATTTAATGAATGTTCTTAAAAATTCTATAATCTAATGCTACTGTATATGCAGTTTTTGAAAGTCACTTTCGAATTCAAATGTTTATATTTAGATCGAATGTCCACATTCAAAATTTTGAATGTAACATTCAATTTAACATATACTATTCAGAAGTTCAATATAGCTACAAATATATCAATGAATGTTTCTATTTCGAATATGCATAAATAGAATATTACATTTAAAGAAAGCATTAGAAATATTATTACAAATATATAAATTCAAATTTGAATAATGCATAATTTGAATCAAATTATTAGAAAATTTGAATAGAATATTTCATTTAAAGAAAGCATTAGAAATAAGAACAAATTAAGCCACAAAGAAAAGTGCTACAATATCCTTATTTGGGGTATATGATGCTTAAGGTGGTGCCCACGATATATATTATGACGTAAGATTGAAAATATGATATGTGTAGTTATCGTACAATCAATAAAAAGCCAATGTTATGCAATCATTAAAGGTTAATACAAATTATTTAATGTTAAAATCTTCTAAGAAAATCAAAAATGTACATTCGATAAGAAATAAAAAATATAATAAAAACAAAAATATTACCAATAATATAAAACAAATTCAGTCTGTGGCTGAATATTGTGCAAATGAGGCAATAAATACAATAAAAGCAATTATTTAACAAGAACGTTATTTCTGTTGCAGTATGTGCTGATCCAGAAAATAATAAAAAAGTGATAAAAAAAGGAGATGATCAAAAAAGAATGTCCAATATGTGAATCCCCAAAGTTTTCTTTCAAATGTTGATGATGACGTGTGTGAGTGATTCCAAATAAATGTGTCCAATGGAATTACTTAAAAAATGTTTCTTAAACTCCAAATGATGATCCTGATCAATGTATTTTAATCCATATCCAAAATCAAAAATTGTGTAGTAATAAGAGGTGCCAAATGAAATTGCGTGAACTCAAAAATTCAAATATTTAAAAATTCAAAAATAAAATTATAAAAATGTGAAAAAATGTGGTAAAAGATGTGAAAAAATGTGGAAAATATGTATTAAGAAAAATAAGGTGTACACCTAAAAAATAATAATAATAATAATAATAAACTCTGTGTCCTAAAACCAATGAATGTTGTCTCTGAAGTGATTAAATGAAAATATTGGTGGATCACTGGGAATGGTTATCTTCCAAGTGTGTTTAGCTTTAATGAGATAATCCTTCAGCTTCCTGAGGAAAAATAAGAAATATACATAGTGCAATATTGCCTCTAAACGTTTGAATAATAGGTAATTAGCTTACTGTGTGCTCCTGAGCCGTAATACCAGTACAATCTATGCGTTTCGGTCTGTGAGGACCTTTCTCAAGACTGTTATTATTTTTTAGGTGTACACCTTATTTTTCTTAATACATAGGTATGAATGAAGATAGAAGATGCCATCTGGATGAAGACTTCTGCCCGCTTGGATGAAGACTTCTGGATGCCCGGATGGATGAAGATAGGATGAAGACTTCTGCCCGCTTGGATGAAGACTTCTGGATGCCCGGATGGATGAAGATAGAAGATGCCGTCTGGATGAAGACTTCTGCCTGCTTGGATGAAGACTTCTGCCGATTTCGATGAGGACTTCTGCCCGCTTGGATGAAGACTTCTGCCGCCTGGATGAGGATGGATGTCCGGTCTTCGAAAACTGTAAGTGGATATCGGGGGTTAGTGTTAGGTTTTTTTAAGGGTTTATTGGGTGGGTTTTATTTTTAGCTTAGGTTTTGGGCAATGTAAAAGAGCTAAATGCCCTTTTAAGGGCAATGCCTATCCAAATGCCCTTTTCAGGCCAATGGTTAGCTTAGGCTTATTTAGATTTAGGCTTTTATTTGGGAGGTTTGGTTGGGTGGGTGGTGGGTTTTACTGTTGGGGGGTGTTTGCATTTTTTTAACAGGTAAAAGAGCTGATTTCTTTGGGGCAATGCCCCGCAAAAGGCCCTTTTAAGGACCATTGGCAGCTTAGTGTAGGGTAAAGTTTTTTTATTTTGGGTGGGCTTTTTTATTTTGATAGGGCTATTAGATTAGGAGTAATTGGTTTTTATTTTTTGATAATTTGTTTTTTATTTTGTGTAATTTAGTGTTTATTTGTTTTTTGTAATTTAGATAAATGTATTTTATTAATTTAATTTATTTTATTTTAATGTAATGTTAGGTTTTAGTATAAGGCAGGTAAGGTTTTATTTTACAGGTAAATTTGTATTTATTTTAACTAGGTAGTTAGTAAATAGTTTATAACTATGTACTAACTAGTCTACCTAGTTAAAATAAATGCAAACATACCTGTGAAATAAAAATAAAACCTAAGATAGATACAATATAACTATTAGCATTTTTAGTTTTAAATAGGAATTATTTAGGTAATAATTGTACATTTAATTTAGATTTATTTTAATTATATTTAAGTTAGGGGGACTAGGGTTAGATTTAGGCTTAGGGTTACGTTAGGGTTGGGGTTATGCTTATGGTTACGTTAGGGTTAGGTTTAGGGGTTAATATATGTATTTAGTGTTAGTGATGTGGGAGGCCAGAGGTTTAGGGGTTAATAATTTTAGTATAGTGGTGACGACATTGGGGGCGGCAGATTAGGGTTTAATAACTGTAATGTAGGTGGCGGCGATATCGGGAGTGGTAGATTAGGGGTTAATAGTTTTATTTAGGTGGCGGCGATGTTAGGGGCAGCAGATTAGGGGTTAATAACATTATGTAGGTTGCGGCGATGTTAGGGGTAGCAGATTAAGGGTTAATAACTGTATGTAGGTGATGGCGATATTGGGGGCGGCAGATTAGGGGTTAATAACTGTAATGTAGGTGGCGGCGATGTTAGGGGCAGCAGATTAGTGGTGTTTAGACGTGTTTTTTATGTTAGGGTGTTAGGTTTAAACATAACTTTTTCTTTCTCCTGCGTTACGGAGCTTTTGTTTCCGCAATCGCAGGTGTTAGGCTTTTTTTTGCCCACTCTCCCCATTGATGTCTATGGGGAAATTGTGCACGAGTACGTCAAAACACTGCTTGTATTTGGGTGAGGTATGGAGCTCAACGCAACCATATCGCCCACATATGCCGGGTTTTACAAAACCTGTAATAGCAGCGCTATAGGGAGGTTAAATATCGCCGCTTTTGTGGAGGTCGTTAATTTCCCTATAGCGCTCAAAACTCATAATCTATCTGATTTATATTTATGTGTTAATATGTGTATATTCATATACATAAATACAACATTGCAAGAATTGCCCCCTGCGCTGCACTAGGTACTTTGCAGTGTCTCACAGCATGAGAACGAGGCTCCCATTGGAGTGCGCTCCACTCGTAATCTAGACTTATATTTATTATATAGAAATACATATTTTTACTATTTAAAAATCAAATTAACTTATGAGTTATATATTCAGCTGTTTTAACAGTGTAAAATATGTTTATTATATTATACTAATTTTTTTTTTTTCCTCATTTTTCTAGGAGCTGGAGTTCCACGATCTGACTGCAGTCCTACACTGCATCCATTCATTTATTGCAGCTAAAGTTGCTTCAATGGATCCAATGTTTATTAACAGCCAAAGCATCTCAAGAAGATATATATACAACACGTAAAAAAATCAAAGCTCTGAAGACTAATAGAGGATAAGAATTATTTTCCTATGGAACTTATTTCATGCACAATAAGAATTTAGAAAGACTTTATAATATAAACAAAAATACTATTTTTCAAAATTCTGTCTCATAACTTTGAATATTCAACAATCAGGTTTTATTGCTATTTCATTTAAATGTTCTTCATAAATATTCTAAAGCACATCTTTCCTATTTCGTATATGCAGAGATTATTATAACAAAGCACTTTAAATGGCTGTTCCAGTTTGTACGACAGCAATGTGAAAATATAACATTTTTGGTTTATTCAGAAATTTGCGGATAGGATTTCTTCAAAATAGCATGCTTAAATATTCCTAGAAATGTACTGATATACTTCCTATAGTTATGTCAGTCTGCACTCCCATCTGTGCAATCACAAATGTGATATCATGTAAAGAGTTTATGGTTTTTCATGTTATTAATAAAACATATTGATAACTCAGCTGTTTATGTATTTTGATAAAATAAATTAATTAAAGTTCTGTACTCCTCATATCTGTGTAATATCATTACTGCCAATGCAACACTTAAAATATCAACTTATATTAATATTAAGTTTCTCTAGATTACCTAAATAAAAAATATGTTAGTAATGTCTCTTTATTCATATGGGTTGTATCTTCAAAAAATCTTGGCTATTGTTTTGTCAACATATTTCAGCAATGGCTACAAAATAATAATGGTAAAACATATATTTTTTATGACTAATCTAATCTGGACAGCACTTTCCATGATTTAATTTTAAAGATATGAAAAAAGTGCACAGGATGAGGTATTGTCACTACTCCCAAATCTTACAAATATTAATAATCCCAGCACAAAATAACAGACCAAAAATGTAACATATACTGTATTTATTTATATATATGTCAATATTTTCTCATTCATAAAGCCTGATCATGAAAAGCCCCAAACCATCACACATACTTACGCACACCAAAAATAACAATGAAAATTAAATTGCAGTAATAAACACCCCCATGGCTTTAAGAATGAGAATTTTTTTAATATATATATATATATATATATATATATATATATATATATATATATATATATATATACATTATATGTTACATTTTTAGTCTGTTATTTTGTGCTGGGATTATTAATATTTATATATATTTTATGGACTTTCCTTAGAGAACAGCATAACATATAAATACTAACATGTGCTAAGAAATACAGTATTAACTGTATTGGAACCTCTGTATAATTCTTTAATTTGAGTTGTCCATCTTAGGTTAGGTAAGGTTACCATCTCATTTATAAAGGGGTAAGGTCACAGTAAATGCTATCCAGTGTAGAGAATCAGTAGTTTCATCCCATCACTTTTAGAGCTAGATTACAAGTTGAGCGCAAAATATTGCTTCCGTAAAAGAGATATTTGCACTCAACTTAGTAATACCAGAGCACACAAATGTGTGCTGGTATTACCAGTGAGGTGCAATGCGAACGTGAGATCCCAGATATGTTATATGCTTGATTTTTTGTGCCAATAAAGCCCTTTCTTCACAATTCCAGTGAGTACATGCTATATATGAACTTATATAAATCTTTTGACTGCACCCTGGTGGCTGATATTAAGATGAGAGTGCGCTCTGCTTGGATTCTATTTATACATAACACATAGTATTGAAACATAGATCGCTCTTAGCCTAGCATTGCCTATAAAATCATTGTAAAAATTCCATACTAGTAGAACTTATAAATAAACTAGTGTATCATTAGAGCAGACTGAAATATATTAAATAGTACAAGCCTTGGGATACATACAGAATACAGCTGGTTACTTTATAATTGGTGGGCAAACTTTGATTGAGACACTAAGGGGCCTATGTCACTTTATGTCATTTTATAAATGTCCCCAAAATGCCCCAATCCTAAATGCTAGTTTGCTTTGTTTTAACTTAGCACTTTTTAGGGACTAAAGTTGACGGCTGTAGGGTGTTAGAAAATAAACTGCACTGAAAAGTGTCTTTAAAAAGCGGTCTATGGAACTGTGTGTTCCCAGTAAATATATATGTATATGCTTATATACATATATATATTTATGTGTTAATATGGGTATATACACATATTAACCCTTTATGGTCCTATGTCGGAATATATCTGACAAAGGGTATTACCGCTTGCGGTCCAATATCGGATATATTCCTACATAGGACAGGAAAGGTGATGAAGTTTTCAGTGACATTACCAGTGATCGTACACAGCTAGGCTAGATGTGGCACTGTGCACTGATCACTGGTACTAGACTAATGCTGCAGGCATGGGGACCGCTGCAGGAAGTGGAACGACCCAGACGTCACTGGCCAACAGCCATTGGAGATTCCGAGCTGTCCTTGCTGAATGGGGAGAAATGAGAGGCCAGGAGGGAGGGGGGAGCCGGGAGGAAGGAGCCTGGCAGTACAACCCTGACAGTGTGTGCAAGGGATCTGGATATGCTGAGCGGCTGAGCCTAAAAATCTACTGTCAGTCTGTGGAGATATATATATATATATATAAATATATAAATAATGTAGAGTGTAAACACAATGAGTTATTTTCTCTACATTTTGGATTTAGTGGAGGATTTTAAACTCACTTTCGCCTCCCCATATTTAAAATTGCTGTTGTATACTATATACTGTGTGTATATATATATATATATATATATATATATAATGTGACACATCACTTTACCATAATAAAATAACTGCACACTTTCCCATCTGTATCCCTAAGGCTGATGGTAAAATAAATAAGACCTGCTGGTGCACTTATTAAGAATTAATAGGACCGGAAAGGGTTAACACATCAATATGTATATATTTAATCATATACATATATATTTACACTTTGCTGCCATCACTGCAATACTTACCTCCTTCGCTGCACTAGATTCTCATGCCCTGTGTCACGGCATGAGAACGAGGCTCCCACTGGAGCCAATTGAAGCACGCTCTCGTGAGCATAATGTTTCCCAGCAATGTGAACGTGAGCTTGTGTTCGCATTGCTGTCAACTTGTAATACCAGGGCACATTAGCGTGCACTCGTATTACTCAGTGGATCACAAATATCACTTTCACAAAAGCGATATTTAGAGCTCGACTTGTAATCTGGCGCATAATAATTGTGATGTAGTAAATATTAGAATATTTCTTCTAAAGAGCTTTATAAGCTTTATTAGTTCAGAAAAAATAAAGACATGAAATCTAAGATCTTAAGTTGTGCAATCAGAAAATAAATTGACATTATATATAGAAATACAAACCATTATAAGACAAATTAAGTAAGAACCACTACAATATGTGATTTTGATGATACTGGTCATTGGTCTCCTTATAAAATATTACGCACAAAAGTCACATACAGAACACAATATATAAACTTAGTATATGAAACGTTAAACTACACATCATTATTTCTATATTAAAATAGGCATTGTAGCACCACAGTTTGGAAACCCATACAGAACAGGAAACTTTGAAGTCCCAATGAATTAGTAACCAAACCAAATATAATATAGAGCTCACTGCTCATGATACACCGTAGGTGTCCAATGACTGTTCATCCTAGCTCACTACAAGCTCGCCAACTGCGGTGATCCAATTCTATCCTGGCGCTGGTGGTCCATCTTCTTTCTTGACCCGACGGTGGTGGTCCATCTTCCTTCTTGATCCCAGAAACAGTGGTCCATCTTCATCCATCTTCTTCCTCCACTCCGCTGGGAAAGTCTTCATCCATCTTCCGACCAATGTGTTTACTTATCTTCTTTTCTTCTAATTTTCTTATCTTCCATCCACAATGTCTTCTTCATGTGGTCACCCGCCACATATAGAATTTTGAATGTGATTATACCCCCTTATACAGGGCTGATTTTCTAAACCAAATTCAAATCAGCCAATAGAAGGAAAGCATTCTCTAGTGGCTGATTTAAATTTGGTTTAGAAAATCAGCCAATAGCAATTTAAAAGTAGCCGTATGTAAGAGGGTATATCATATTCAAAATTCAGTGTGCTGCGTGTGACAGCATGAAGAGGACGCTGTTGACAGAAGATCAGAAGAATCACTGCCGCCGGGTCAAGAAAGAAGATCAATCACTAACGCCGGGATAGAAGAGGAGCACCCCATTTGGCGAGCACGTAGGACCCAGATTCAATTTAGTGAGTACCTTCTTTGGGGTTTAGTGGGTTTTCTATTTTTAAGAATAGGGTTTGTTTGTTTCCCTTGGCAACAAAATAGCTATATGCCCTTCTAAGGACAATGACCAGCCAAATGCTGGTATTAGTATATACAGGTATATACAGTATATATATTTTTTTTTTTGGGGGGTGTTGTTTGTTTTTTATGGGGGGGGTTTAGTTTTAGCTTTAGTTGATTTTTTTTTATCTTCTGTAATGTTAGGTTTTTATTTTCTATAAATTTAGCGTTTATTATTTTTGGTAACTTAGGGGGTGGGGGTTAAGAGTTAGGCAGTTAAGTAGTGTAGGGTTAGTTTGCATTTGTGGGTTGTGGTGGTGTAGGGGTTAATAGGTTAGGGGTTTTTGCCAGTATAAGGGTTAAGTAGTATAGGTGTTATTGGAAGTTTATTGCGGTGGGCTATTGAGGGTATAGGAGTTAATAGGTTAGGAAGTGTATTGCGGTAGGCTATTGGGGGAATAGGGATTAATAGGTTAGGAAGTTTATTGCGGTGGTATATTGGCAGTTTAGGGGTTAATAGGTTAGGAAGTACATTGCAGTGGGCTATTGGCACTATAGGGAATAAGAGGTTAGGAAGTTTATTGCGGTGGGCTATTGGTGGTATAGAGGTTAATAGGTTAGGAAGTTTATTGCAGTGGGCAATTAGCTGTTTAAGGGTTAAGTAGTGTAGAGTAAGTTTGTGGTGGTGGGATATGGTGGTTTAGGGTTACATAGGTATAGTTATTAGTCTCTGTGCTTTATATTTAAAAGGGATCCTTTACTTTACATCACCAATGTCAGTGCTGATGCTGCTTGGAATATTTTGCCAGCATCACCACCCATTGCAATGTATAGTAAAACGCCCCTCTGTGATGCTGTCTTTAAAGAGTAATGTCGCCACTTTTGAATATTTGGCGGGATTCTGAACATTGTATCGGATCCCTTTTGAATATATCACCGCCTCGCAGCACTTTCAAGTCATTGGGGCCCTACTGTGAATATATGATAAGTTCAACCAATGCCTTTCTTCTAGAACTCCAGTCCCCACTTATGTCACAAGTCATGGTGTAGCTATCCAGTTTGAACAAAAGTTTGAGTGCCACTTCAAAAAGCATCCAAGGTAGTGGGGTTATTAGCTGGCAGACCATCCTTAACAATCTCACTGCTTACATTCTCCTGTTGGTACTACACAGCCTAAAAGCTACAGAACCAGGGGTTTTTCTGGAGCATAGTATTTACCACACAAAACTTGCCGATCCAACTGATCTATCAGACCTTCAGGTAAGTCAGCTGCTTTACCTCCCTCATGCTCTTCCCTGTGCACAAACCTTTGAGTGGCATAAGTCTCCTCAGTTGCCAATGTAATTTGTATCTCTGGATTTTACTGGTCTCTTGCTAAGAATATCTCTTGCTGCATCACAACTGTTCATGGCTCAACACTTGTGGAATTAATTTGTGAAGCCATGTGCTTTGCATGATGCGACTGATCAGTACTGACAAATAAAATGTCTCCATAATCATGGTTGAGTGAGGTTTAAAATGAAATGACACGTAAACCTGTGCCTCTTGACTAGTCTACTTTCTACGGGGGAGGAGGTTATACGCCTAGTCACAGATGTGCCTCCAATGATTGGGAATACTGATAAATCCATAGAAGTGGTTGCATCAAGATGTGTGGGATAGAGTCAGTCTCTACCTACTGTATATTGAAGTAATATTCTTCCTGATTCAGCTGAAAATTGGAAGCTGCTGTCTAGACACTGACCTTCTTCTCTACTTATAATTGATATTAAAGTTACATAAAACTTTTTTTTTGTTTATCACGTAGAATTATTTTTTTTATATAAAATCATAAATAATATTGATTTTCATTATTTTATTGTTTTCTCAATAATCTTTATTTATTAGTTAGAGTTTTCCAAACACATTTTTAGCTCATTATGCATGACCTATTAGCTACTCTACCTAGGCATAAAAGCAGCATCCCACAGAATCTCCCGTCCATGCGTCATCCACTTCTAGTTTCACGTGTGATGTCCCCAGCTATCAGTAAGATAGCCTCACAGAGCTGCAGATTTTTTTTCTGTTGTAATTCCCGGTGGCACATTGAGGACCGTACTGTGTCTTCCTTTTTTTAACAGTAGGTATTCTGCATTCTCCCTAAACTAACGAGCATTTATTATCCCCTAGACCAGTGGTTTTCAGACTTTTCCTCAGACTTCTCCAACAGTCCAGGTTTTCAGGATTACCTTGGATGAGAGCAGGTAAAATAACCATGTTTACTAACCAGCTAATTATTTCACCTGTGCTCTAGTTCAGATATCCTCAAAGTCTTGCCTGTTAGGGAGGCCTGAGGACAATTTAAAAAAAATAATAAGTGCCCTTGACTAAAGAGCATTTATGATCCTCTAGAGACTAATGAACATTTATGTTCCCCTAGACCAGTGGTTTCCAAACTGTGTGCCAGGACACATTAGTGTGTCAGCGGCAATGTGTAGGTGTGTCTTGTGAAATGCAGAACATTTTGCAGAAGGGCACCACAGAGCTTCCTTACTCGTGTCTGCTTCCCTTAATCCTTCCCCCAGAACTTCCTAAAGCAGCTCTGCTATTGTGACTGGCGGTGTTGGAGCGGTAGGGCGAGGTGTGTTGAAGAAGAACGTGGATTGTAGACTAGAGTGAGAACAGTGCAAGGAGTTACACCACCCCCAACTCTCGGCTGTGCTGAGCGGAGGAGTCCCCCGAGGTCCTGGACTTGGACTGCACTGAGCAGGCTGTTACCAAGTCAACCCACCTGCTGCTGGCTGAAGGTAGGCCACCCTCCCAAACCCAATTATTCTGCAGTTTTCTACTACATACAATTGTGAAATATTCGTGGAAGCTTAAAAATGCTCGATAATGAAATGCGAGTATCTTTATCTAATATTCCACCAAATATTCAGAAACTGTTTTCATCCCATCAACCTCATAACTCCCATTAAAATGGTAAGTAGTTATTGGTGTTATTAATAGTAGTTATTGGTGTTATTATTTTTTTTTAATTCTTGCACATTCTTATATACTGTTGTAAATACATTTTGTTATTATGTAATTTATGTATGTGTCTGTATCTCTTATAACAAGTTAGTTTAACCTCAAGTTTGCTAGCACAATGGAATTACTGTGTCACGAAATGATGCATATCTAAAAAGTGTGTCACCAACATGAAAAGTTTGGAAAGCTCTGCCTTAGACTAACGAGCATAATCTTAAATTTCTTATATATTAAAAAGTTATTGAGTATGTTTATTTGCCTTCTTATATTGATTGTGACATATTTAATTTAATAAATATCCCCTTAAAAATTAGCATTATTAACATGGATACATATATAATATGCATGCGCGGTCAATCTAAACAAGGTCACGGACTATCTGAACAAGGTGCGCATGCGCAGTCGATAAGAAGCGCGCTTCCGAAAAAGTTTTATCATCATTTCTAATTATAATACTGAAGAGGATTGGACGAATTTATAATGAGGGGGCATGAAATTTGCAGAGGGCATAGCTTAGTAAACAAGAAGCACTTAAACAAAGAAGTGAAAAACAAGGAAAAGATACATAGAGTATAGTATATATAAAATTAAGTTTGTATGATTATTTCTAATGTATATCAAAAAAATGAAATAATTTTTATTGCCAATTAAAGCAAAGTTTTATTTTCCTATTAAGCTTTGTGGCAAACATTATCACACCAAAAGTGTATCATCCAGAATAAACCCTTTTTAACTCTGTATTAAAATAGGTCTAACAACGTTAGGGCTACATATTATGTGATGGTTATTGATAGCTATAGGGTGTACTAAAAGCCTTGTTACTATCAATAGCAGCAGGTCCACTATCATAGAGAGCCACAAAAAAGCACTGTGGCATCTCCCAAGTAATGTGACAACTATTACTTTCAATGGAAGCCTATAAAAGGGAAAATCCTATCATTAAGAGTTACCAGTTATTATAAACTGATGTTTGAAGTGTTTAACAAATTAGATGTGAATAAATCTAGCAAGCTTTAGGGTGCTTAGCAGGCATGTGCATTTTTCATTATTCATTTTAAAATAAATAATATGTTTAAACCAAGTTTCCTGTTATTCATTCATTAACAAAACAAATGAATGATTGAATTATTGATGAATTAATTTAACTTTTTCTGTTTAAAAAAACTTATTGAATAAATTAACTAATCAACAATTAATTGTTCAATTGTTGGCAAGCACCTAGATTACTGTCAGGATAATAGCATACTTATTCTCTGCACTGTCCCTTTAAAGCATCCTGCTCCCATTAACTTCAGCCTATTTAAGGCCCCTCCCAGCATTTTCACATTGCTTAGTATTGAAGTTTGTCTTAAACCTTAACCTGAGCCTGCACTCTGTGAGATTTATCATACTACTTCTGTTTGTTGGATTCCTCTACTCCATCTAACTGGATTTCTGTTGTCATTCCTCTCCTACCTGCCTGCTTCTTCCTCAGAAGATTCAGCTATTTCAAAAGCCTCATTGCAACCTTTACCTCTAACCCAGTTTTCCCTGCAGCTCACCGGCCTTGGGATTCACCTTTCACGGAGCTCTGCTTCCTCATGCTGTGACGTCATCAGCCAGCTGCTACTGATCTTCCCTGCTCCCTCTGGCAAGTCGCCATTACAACCCGGTGTTTGCAACTATCATTATAACAGTTCTGTTAGCGGTAAGCCAGTCTCTGAATTTTTACTTAGCTGCTATACTTTCAGATTAGTATCTCAGTTGCTGCTGTTATTTCTGTGACTTTTTGTTCATTCCCTCATATCCTGCTGTTTTACCGTAACTCTGTTCACAATAGCAATTGCTTATTTTTTCTATGATCATAGTACCATTTTTTCCTTGCTTATTTCATTTTTACCTTTATTATTTTTAAAATCTCAGGTATATCTGGGCATACCCCTGCTGCATTTACTTTCTCACAGTGACTACCCAGACACATGTGGCAGCCATAGGGAATATGCTCAATTACTGCCTGTATACTAAAACTTTGCAATAAGGAATAAGGTTTTACATAGCTGCCTAATTCCTAAATTTTGTTTTACCTTTTCACTCTGTTGCAAACAAACATACAATTTTTACTGTTTTTCCATTCCAGCAGTTGTGGTCCAAATAACTAAGCTGCACACATTTTTTCTTCCTTAGTTGTGCCTGACATAATACTAAGCCTAAACTATGGACCCAGCTGGAATGAACGCACATGTGCAAAATATCACACAGAGGGTTGATTTATTAACTGAAGCTGTTAATACTTTGAAAACAGAAAATGATACTTTAAAAGCTTATATCAGGGATGTGGTTGATAAGAGGGTACCTATATTAGAACCACAGGTTAGTACACCAGAAAAATTTAGTGGTGAGAGATCTGAGTATAGAGATTTCAAGAATGCTTGTTTGCTTATGTTCTCCCTTAAACCTCATACCTATCCCACTGATAGAGCAAGGGTACTCACAGTTATATCCTATTTGAGAGGTGAGCCCCGCACATGGGCCAACACTTACTTTGAGAATAACGATGATATACTTAATTCTTTGGAAAGTTTTTTTTCTGCTATGGGTCAGCTATATGAGGATCCATATAAACAGCTTACTGCTGAAACTGCAATGCGAGGCTTGAAACAAAAGAAAAGAGTAGTTGAGGATTACATTGCCGAATTTAAAAAATGGGCGAAAGACACTCAATGGAATGACCTTTCACTGAGAAATCAGTTTAGATTAGGCCTTTCAGAAGGAATTAAGGATGAGTTGTCTAGATCTGAACTACCACATACTCTTGAGGCTTTAATGTCACTTAGCATAACTATAGACAGAAGACTGAGAGAGAGACAGCAGGAGAGATCATTTCATGAATATCCTGCAAAGAAACAAAATACACCCAGCCCCAGCAAATCAACTGCTGAACCTATGGATATAGGTTTTATAAAGGGACCATTAACCCCTGAGGAGAAGATCCGACGAAGGGCTAATAACCTCTGCTTATACTGTGCTTCAGACAAACACACTGTCAGGGACTGTCCTTCCCTCCTGAAACAAAACAAGGGTAAGATATATAAAGAACCTTTTTGTTGTACCACTCAGGATCATGCTCTCCCTTACCTAAATTTATCTCTTCTCTTACAGTGGGAGTCACATCGAATCAACGCTCCCGCGATTATTGACTCAGGAGCTACAGCCTCCTACATAGATACTGTATTCACTAAATTCAATAAAATTCCACTTGTGCAAAAAAGGTCTCCTGTGTTATTACGTGGAATAGATGGTAATCCAATCATATTATGTGATGGTTATTGATAGCTATAGGGTGTACTAAAAGCCTTGTTACTATCAATAGCAGCAGGTCCACTATCATAGAGAGCCACAAAAAAGCACTGTGGCATCTCCCAAGTAATGTGACAACTATTACTTTCAATGGAAGCCTATGAAAGGGAAAATCCTATCATTAAGAGTTAACAGTTATTATAAACTGATGTTTGAAGTGTTTAACAAATTAGATGTGAATAAATCTAGCAAGCTTTAGGGTGCTTAGCAGGCATGTGCATTTTTCATTATTCATTTTAAAATAAATAATATGTTTAAACCAAGTTTCCTGTTATTCATTCATTAACAAAACAAATGAATGATTGAATTATTGATGAATTAATTTAACTTTTTCTGTTTAAAAAAACTTATTGAATAAATTAACTAATCAACAATTAATTGTTCAATTGTTGGCAAGCACCTAGATTACTGTCAGGATAATAGCATACTTATTCTCTGCACTGTCCCTTTAAAGCATCCTGCTCCCATTAACTTCAGCCTATTTAAGGCCCCTCCCAGCATTTTCACATTGCTTAGTATTGAAGTTTGTCTTAAACCTTAACCTGAGCCTGCACTCTGTGAGATTTATCATACTACTTCTGTTTGTTGGATTCCTCTACTCCATCTAACTGGATTTCTGTTGTCATTCCTCTCCTACCTGCCTGCTTCTTCCTCAGAAGATTCAGCTATTTCAAAAGCCTCATTGCAACCTTTACCTCTAACCCAGTTTTCCCTGCAGCTCACCGGCCTTGGGATTCACCTTTCACGGAGCTCTGCTTCCTCATGCTGTGACGTCATCAGCCAGCTGCTACTGATCTTCCCTGCTCCCTCTGGCAAGTCGCCATTACAACCCGGTGTTTGCAACTATCATTATAACAGTTCTGTTAGCGGTAAGCCAGTCTCTGAATTTTTACTTAGCTGCTATACTTTCAGATTAGTATCTCAGTTGCTGCTGTTATTTCTGTGACTTTTTGTTCATTCCCTCATATCCTGCTGTTTTACCGTAACTCTGTTCACAATAGCAATTGCTTATTTTTTCTATGATCATAGTACCATTTTTTCCTTGCTTATTTCATTTTTACCTTTATTATTTTTAAAATCTCAGGTATATCTGGGCATACCCCTGCTGCATTTACTTTCTCACAGTGACTACCCAGACACATGTGGCAGCCATAGGGAATATGCTCAATTACTGCCTGTATACTAAAACTTTGCAATAAGGAATAAGGTTTTACATAGCTGCCTAATTCCTAAATTTTGTTTTACCTTTTCACTCTGTTGCAAACAAACATACAATTTTTACTGTTTTTCCATTCCAGCAGTTGTGGTCCAAATAACTAAGCTGCACACATTTTTTCTTCCTTAGTTGTGCCTGACATAATACTAAGCCTAAACTATGGACCCAGCTGGAATGAACGCACATGTGCAAAATATCACACAGAGGGTTGATTTATTAACTGAAGCTGTTAATACTTTGAAAACAGAAAATGATACTTTAAAAGCTTATATCAGGGATGTGGTTGATAAGAGGGTACCTATATTAGAACCACAGGTTAGTACACCAGAAAAATTTAGTGGTGAGAGATCTGAGTATAGAGATTTCAAGAATGCTTGTTTGCTTATGTTCTCCCTTAAACCTCATACCTATCCCACTGATAGAGCAAGGGTACTCACAGTTATATCCTATTTGAGAGGTGAGCCCCGCACATGGGCCAACACTTACTTTGAGAATAACGATGATATACTTAATTCTTTGGAAAGTTTTGTTTCTGCTATGGGTCAGCTATATGAGGATCCATATAAACAGCTTACTGCTGAAACTGCAATGCGAGGCTTGAAACAAAAGAAAAGAGTAGTTGAGGATTACATTGCCGAATTTAAAAAATGGGCAAAAGACACTCAATGGAATGACCTTTCACTGAGAAATCAGTTTAGATTAGGCCTTTCAGAAGGAATTAAGGATGAGTTGTCTAGATCTGAACTACCACATACTCTTGAGGCTTTAATGCCACTTAGCATAACTATAGACAGAAGACTGAGAGAGAGACAGCAGGAGAGATCATTTCATGAATATCCTGCAAAGAAACAAAATACACCCAGCCCCAGCAAATCAACTGCTGAACCTATGGATATAGGTTTTATAAAGGGACCATTAACCCCTGAGGAGAAGATCCGACGAAGGGCTAATAACCTCTGCTTATACTGTGCTTCAGACAAACACACTGTCAGGGACTGTCCTTCCCTCCTGAAACAAAACAAGGGTAAGATATATAAAGAACCTTTTTGTTGTACCACTCAGGATCATGCTCTCCCTTACCTAAATTTATCTCTTCTCTTACAGCGGGAGTCACATCGAATCAACGCTCCCGCGATTATTGACTCAGGAGCTACAGCCTCCTACATAGATACTGTATTCACTAAATTCAATAAAATTCCACTTGTGCAAAAAAGGTCTCCTGTGTTATTACGTGGAATAGATGGTAATCCAATCACATCAGGTCCAGTTAAATATCAAACAATACCCTTACTTGTTGTTACCCCAGAACACCATAGGGAGTATATGTCATTTGATGTAATATCATCCCCTATTTCACCCATAGTTCTCGGTATAAACTGGCTCTGAATTCATAATCCTGAAGTAAATTGGTCTACCTCAACAGTCACATTTAATTCTACATTCTGCTCTACTACTTGTTTCACAGTTACTATTTTGCAAACCACTGAATCCAATGAGACAATTCAAATTCCTGAGGTTTATAAGGATTACGCAGATGTATTCAGCAAAACCCAATGCGACAATCTTCCTCCTCACAGGAAGTATGATTGTCCTATTGAGATCATACCTGGCTCTGAGATCCCCACGGGTCATATTTACCCACTCTCATACCCTGAGTTAACACACCTTAAATCTTACTTAGATGAAAATCTAAGGAAAGGTTTCATCCGTCCCTCCACCTCTCCAGCTAGTGCTGGGATTTTTTTTGTTAAAAATAAGGATGGCTCATTGAGGCCAATCGTTGACTACAGACAACTAAATAAAATTACAGTAAAAAACAGATATCCTTTACCCCTCATCCCAGAGTTAATTGAAAGGTTGGAGGGAGCAAAATTTTTCACAAAATTGGACTTAAGAGGAGCCTATAATCTCATCCGAATTAGATCTGGAGATGAGTGGCTCACGGCGTTTCGAACAAGATACGGATTGTTCGAATACGTCGTGATGCCTTTTGGGCTCTGCAACGCGCCCGCAACTTTCCAGCACTTAATTAATGACATTTTTAGGGACATATTAGATGTCTTTATTGTCATTTATCTGGATGATATTTTAATTTATTCCAAGACCTATCAGGAACACATTTCCCATGTTAGACAAGTTTTATCAAGGCTCAGAGGTAACCACTTGTATGCTAAGGCTGAGAAATGCCTGTTCAATTCACAGACCATATCCTTTCTGGGATATGAAATTTCTCCTTCAGGTATCCATATGGAACAAAAAAAGGTTGATGCAGTTTTAAATTGGCCCATACCAACAACTAAACGTCAAGTTCAGTCCTTCATGGGTTTTGCGAATTTCTACCGCAAATTTATTAAAAATTTCTCCAAACTTGCTCTTCCTTTAACTGTTCTAACAAAAAATAATTCACATTTCAGGTGGACTAAAGAAGCACAATCCGCTTTTGATTTGTTCAAACAAAAGTTCACTTCAGCACCAATACTCCGTTTTCCTGACCCTAATCTGCAATTTGTTCTTGAGGTGGACGCCTCAAATTCTGCTGTTGGCGCTGTTCTCTCCCAAAGAAAAAACTTGTCAAAACCGTTACATCCTGTGGCTTTTTACTCCAAGACTTTGAATAGTGCGGAACAAAACTATCCTATTGGTGACAAAGAACTCTTAGCCATAAAACTCTCCCTGGAACACTGGCGACACCTCCTTGAAGGTACTTCCATTCCTACACTCATCTATACAGATCATAGGAACCTGCAGTATTTGAAGGCCACTAGAACCTTGTCAGCAAGACAGGTTCGCTGGAATCTCTTTTTCTCTCGTTTTAATTTCCTCATCACATACCATCCTGCTGGAAAGAACCAAAAAGCTGACGCACTATCCCGGTTACCCACAAGTCTTCCACATCAAACGACCGACCAATCCATCATACCAAAAGAAAACTTCATTTCTTTTACTCTCGAAGTCTCATCTAACCTTAAAAAGGAACAGTTGGCCGACTCTACAAAGCCATCACATCTTCTTCAACTTAATACTCAAGGACTTTATTCTCATGATTCAAAGATATATGTTCCACCTTCCCTCAGACTCATTCTCCTTCAATCTGTACATGATTCACCTCTAGCTGGTCATTCAGGTATCCATAAAACTCTCGATCTAGTAAAAAGAGATTACTGGTGGCCTCATATGGCAACTGAAGTTAAGGACTATGTAAACTCTTGTCTTAATTGTACCATTTCAAAAAGGGATAAACACTCTCCATATGGGTTGCTTTTGCCTTTGCCTACTCCAAAGAATCCATGGTCTGAGATTGCTTTAGACTTTATTGTAGATTTGCCAGTCTCTTCAAAGAATACCACCATCCTTGTCGTTGTAGATCTCTTCACGAAGATGTGCCATTTCATCCCCTTCTCCAAACTTCCTACCGCTTTGGAGACAGTACATTTGCTTCTCAAACATATTGTTAAGTATCATGGACTTCCCACTTCAATCCTCAGTGATCGTGGCAGTCAATTTTCTAGCAGACTATGGTACCATTTCTGTAAAACTTTATCTGTTGAGAGAAAGTTAACTACCGCTTACCACCCGCAATGTAATGGTCAAACTGAACGTTGTAACCAGTGGTTGGAACAATTTTTAAGACTCTTCTGTTCCTCTCCACAACATCTTTGGAGTGACTTCCTGCATTACGCTGAATTTTGTTACAACAACACTATTCATTCCACTACTGGTCAAACTCCCTTCTTCGCAAACTACGGTTTTCACCCCAAATTTCACATCCTACCATCTTCTACCGTTCCAGTATCTAGTATATCAGATTTGTCTGATTCCATCTCTTCCAACTTTAAAACCATCGAGTCCAACATCATAGCAGCAAAACAACTCCAGAAACAGTATTATGATCGCCGCAGAACTCCGCCTCCTGTCTACACTAAAGGTGATCTCGTCTGGCTATCCACCAAACACCTAAGTTTGAAAACCCCTTCGAAAAAACTTTTTCCGTTGTTCATTGGTCCATACCCTGTTGAACTCGTCATTAATGCCAATGCTGTCCGGCTTAAATTACCCGATAATTTAAGGGTTCATCCCACATTCCATGTATCCCTTCTCAAACCCTATAAGGATCTCAGGGATTTCTCTTTACAAACGTCTCTTCCACCTATTTCTCTCGACCCTGAAATGGAGTATGAAGTTCACTCAATCCTGGATTCCCGTTTCCGCAGGGGACGTATTGAATATCTTGTTCGTTGGAAGGGTTTTTCTACAGATGATGATTCCTGGGAACCAGCTACCAACATATCCGCTCCTCGTTTGATATCTCATTTCCACCAGAGACATCCGGATCGTCCTGGCCCTTGAGCCTCTGGAGTGGCTCCTTAGAGGGGGGATTCTGTCAGGATAATATCATACTTATTCTCTGCACTGTCCCTTTAAAGCATCCTGCTCCCATTAACTTCAGCCTATTTAAGGCCCCTCCCAGCATTTTCACATTGCTTAGTATTGAAGTTTGTCTTAAACCTTAACCTGAGCCTGCACTCTGTGAGATTTATCATACTACTTCTGTTTGTTGGATTCCTCTACTCCATCTAACTGGATTTCTGTTGTCATTCCTCTCCTACCTGCCTGCTTCTTCCTCAGAAGATTCAGCTATTTCAAAAGCCTCATTGCAACCTTTACCTCTAACCCAGTTTTCCCTGCAGCTCACCGGCCTTGGGATTCACCTTTCACGGAGCTCTGCTTCCTCATGCTGTGACGTCATCAGCCAGCTGCTACTGATCTTCCCTGCTCCCTCTGGCAAGTCGCCATTACAACCCGGTGTTTGCAACTATCATTATAACAGTTCTGTTAGCGGTAAGCCAGTCTCTGAATTTTTACTTAGCTGCTATACTTTCAGATTAGTATCTCAGTTGCTGCTGTTATTTCTGTGACTTTTTGTTCATTCCCTCATATCCTGCTGTTTTACCGTAACTCTGTTCACAATAGCAATTGCTTATTTTTTCTATGATCATAGTACCATTTTTTCCTTGCTTATTTCATTTTTACCTTTATTATTTTTAAAATCTCAGGTATATCTGGGCATACCCCTGCTGCATTTACTTTCTCACAGTGACTACCCAGACACATGTGGCAGCCATAGGGAATATGCTCAATTACTGCCTGTATACTAAAACTTTGCAATAAGGAATAAGGTTTTACATAGCTGCCTAATTCCTAAATTTTGTTTTACCTTTTCACTCTGTTGCAAACAAACATACAATTTTTACTGTTTTTCCATTCCAGCAGTTGTGGTCCAAATAACTAAGCTGCACACATTTTTTCTTCCTTAGTTGTGCCTGACAATTACAAGCTTTGCGCTATAGAGGGTGTGAAACGAACGCAACAAAAGTTGCGTTATTTTACCCTCCATAGCACTGCCATTACGAGTTTTGGAAAAGCTGCCTTGTGCGTGCGATATGGGGGTGATGAGCTCCATACCGTCAAAATCCAATCGCTGCTTTGATAGACATCAATGGGGAGAAAGTGTTAGAAAAAAAACTAACACCTGAGACCGCAGAATGAAAAGCTCCGTAACGCAACCCCATTGATGTCTATGGTGAAAAAAGTTACGTTTAAACCTAAAACCCTGACATAAACCCCAAGTCTAAACACCGCTAATCTGCTACCCCCGACATCAGCGACAACTAAATAAACTTATTAACCCCTAATCTGCCACCCCTAACATTGGCGCCACTGAAATAAATCTATTAACCCCTAATCTGCCACTCCCGATATCACCACCACCATAATAAAGTTTTTAGCCCCTATTCCCCCGCCCCCAACATCGCCCACACTATAATAAAGATATTAACCCCTATTCCTCCGCTCCCTGATATCGCCGCCACTAAATAAAGTTATTAACCCCTAAATCTCTGGCCTTCCACATCACAGCCACTAATTAAAGCTATTAACCCCTAAACCGCCAGCCCCCCACATTGCAAAAAACTAAATTAACTTTAATTTAAAATTACAAGATCCCTATCTTTAAATAAATAAAAACTTACCTGTGAAATTAAAAAAACCTAAGTTTAAACTATAAATTAAACTAACATTACTATTATACTAAAATTAAAATAACTATCAATTAAATAAATTAAATTACTCATTAAAAAAAAAATAACACTACTAAAAAAAAAAGGCCTTAAAAGGGCCTTTTGTAGGGCATTGCCCTAAAGAAATCAGCTATTTTCCCTGAAAAAAATACAAAGACCCCCAACACTAAAACCCATCACCCAACCAACCCCCCAAAATAAAAAACCTAACTCTAACAAAAACATAAGCTACCGATTGCCCTTAAAAGGACATTTTATGGGCATTGCCCTTAAAAGGGCATTTAGTAGACATGTGCAATTCGCTTCGGATCTGTTCGGAAATTCGGAAAATTCGGAAAATTCGGAGATTCAGATCGATTCGAATTTCCGAATTAAAATACTGCCGAATCTACCGAATAAATCCGAATCGAATCGAATACATCCGAATCGATTTGAATACATCCAAATCGATTCGGATGTATTCTGTAGATTCGGATGGCTGTGTATTACACTAGTATTGTACAGTATATTAGGTTTTATCTCTCTGCTATGGGTTAAACCTAATATACAGTACATAATACTAGTGTAATACAAAGCACATCCCACCTAACACTTACCGAAATTCTGAATTTCTGAATCGATTCGAACCGAATTTTTTCCGAATCCGAATGAATCCGAAATGAATTTATTCAAATTTTTCCGAATTCGAATACATCCGAACCGAAATTTGAATCGATCCGAATCGATCCGAACCGAACCGAAACAAATTTTTTGAAGCTGCACAAGCTCTAGCATTTAGCTCTTTTTCTTGCCCTTAAAAGGGCATTTAGCTCTTTTAAGACAAGCCCAAACCCTAAACTTAAAAAAAAAAAACATCAAAAAAACCCTAACACTAACTCCCGACGATCCACTTACAGTTTCTGAAGTCCGGACATCCAGGCGGCGAGAAGTCTTCATCTAGGCGGCAAGGTTTTCATCCCTCCAGACGTCATCTTCCATCTACATCCAGACGGCATCTTCTATTTTCATCCTAGCGGTGTCTTCTATCTTCATCCCGGTGGCATGAAGCTGGTCCATCCTGAAGATATTCGACGCAGAGCATCCTCTTCATACAATCGCTGCCGTATACTGAATCTTCAATGTAAGGGAGCCTTTTCAAAATTGCGTCCCTTGCATTCCTATCGGCTGATTTGAATTTTGAAATTTATATCAGCCAATAGGATGAAAGCTACTGAAATTCTATTGGCTGTTCAAATCAGCCAATAGGATGAGAGCTACCAAAATTCTATTGGCTATTCAAATCAGCCAATAGAATTTCAGTAGCTCTCATCCTATTGGCTGCAGACCAGGCACCTTTAGTAAATGACATTAGTGTGCAGGAATACCAAAGTATTAGGTATTTTTTTTTTATTTACATGGTAAATAATAGAATGGGAGTCATTATTTCCTAAGGCCTAGATTTGGAGTTTGGCGTTAGCCGTGAAAACCAGCGTTAGAGGCTCCTAATGCTGGTTTTAGGCTACCTCCGGTATTTGGAGTCACTCAAAATAGGGTCTAACGCTCACTTTTCAGCCGCGACTTTTCCATACCGCAGATCCCCTTACGTCAATTGCGTATCCTATCTTTTCAATGGGATTTTTCTAACTCCGGTATTTAGAGTCGTTTCTGAAGTGAGCGTTAGAAATCTAACGACAAAACTCCAGCCGCAGGAAAAAAGTCAGTAATTAAGAGCTTTCTGGGCTAACGCCGGTTCATAAAGCTCTTAACTACTGTACTCTAAAGTACACTAACACCCATAAACTACCTATGTACCCCTAAACCGAGGTCCCCCCACATCACCGCCACTCGATTAAAATTTTTTAACCCCTAATCCGCCGACCGCCACCTAGGTTATACTTATGTACCCCTAATCTGCTGCCCCTATATTTATTAAACCCTAACCTGTCCCCCACAACGTCGCAGCCAGCTACCTACAATAATTAACCCCTAATCTGCCGACCGCAAAGCGCCACCACCTACGTTATACTTATGTACCCCTAATCTGCTGCCCCTAAGACCGCCGACCCCTATATTATATATATATTAACCCCTAATCTGCCCCCCTCAACGTCGCCTCCACCTGCCTACACTTATTAACCACTAATCTGCCGAGCGGACCGCACCGCTACTATAATAAAGTTATTAACCCCTAATCCGCCTCACTAACCCTATAATAAATAGTATTAACCCCTAATCTGCCCTCCCTAACATCGCCGACACCTAACTTCAATTATTACCCCTAATCTGCCGACCGGAGCTCACCGCTATTCTAATAAATGTATTAACCCCTAAAGCTAAGTCTAACCCTAACACTAACACCCCCCTAAATTAAATATAATTTTAATCTAACGAAATTAATTAACTCTTATTAAATAAATTATTCTTATTTAAAGCTAAATACTTACCTGTAAAATAAATCCTAATATAGCTACAATATAAATTATAATTACATTGTAGCTATTTTAGGATTAATATTTATTTTACAGGTAACTTTGTATTTATTTTAACCAGGTACAATAGCTATTTAATAGTTAAGAACTATTTAATAGCTAAAATAGTTAAAATAATTACAAATTTACCTGTAAAATAAATCCTAACCTAAGTTACAATTAAACCTACCACTACACTATCAATAAATTAATTAAATAAAATACCTATAATTATCTACAATTAAACCTAACACTACACTATCAATAAATAAATTAAATACAATACCTACAAATAACTACAATGAAATAAACTATCTAAAGTACAAAAAATAAAAAAGAACTAAGTTACAAAAAATAAAAAAATATTTACAAACATAAGAAATCGGATTGAACTTGATTCTGATTGGCTGATTCCATCAGCCAATCAGAATATTCCTACCTTAATTCCGATTGGCTGATAGAATCCTATCAGCCAATCGGAATTCGAGGGACGCCATCTTGGATGACGTCATTTAAAGGAACCGTCATTCGTCGTTCAGTCGTCAGCCAGGATGGATGTTCCGCGTCGGAGATCTTCAGGATCCTGCCGCTCCGCTCCGGATGGATGACCATAGAAGATCCCGCTTGGATGAAGACTTCAATCGGATGGAAGACCTCTTCTGCCCCGCTTGGATGAAGACTTCAGCCGGATCATGGACCTCTTCAGCTCCCGCTTGGATGATGACTTCAGCCGGATCATGGACCTCTTCAGCCCCCCGCTTGGGCTTGGATCAGGACATCGGAGGAGCTCTTCTGGACTGATCGGTGAACCTGGCAGGGTGAAGACAAGGTAGGAAGATCTTCAGGGGCTTAGTGTTAGCTTTATTTAAGGGGGGTTTGGGTTAGATTAGGGGTATGTGGGTGGTGGGTTGTTATGTTGGGGGGGGTATTGTATGTTTTTTTTTACAGGCAAAAGAGCGGAACTTTTTGGGGCATGCCCCGCAAAGGGCCCTGTTCAGGGCTGGTAAGGTAAAAGAGCTTTGAACTTTAGTAATTTAGAATAGGGTAGGGCATTTTTTATTTTGGGGAGCTTTGTTATTTTATTAGGGGGCTTAGAGTAGGTGTAATTAGTTTAAAATTGTTGTAATATTTTTCTTATGTTTGTAAATATTTTTTTATTTTTTGTAACTTAGTTCTTTTTTATTTTTTGTACTTTAGATAGTTTATTTCATTGTAGTTATTTGTAGGTATTGTATTTAATTTATTTATTGATAGTGTAGTGTTAGGTTTAATTGTAGATAATTATAGGTATTTTATTTAATTAATTTATTGATAGTGTAGTGGTAGGTTTAATTGTAACTTAGGTTAGGATTTATTTTACAGGTAAATTTGTAATTATTTTAACTATTTTAGCTATTAAATAGTTCTTAACTATTAAATAGCTATTGTACCTGGTTAAAATAAATACAAAGTTACCTGTAAAATAAATATTAATCCTAAAATAGCTACAATGTAATTATAATTTATATTGTAGCTATATTAGGATTTATTTTACAGGTAAGTATTTAGCTTTAAATAGGAATAATTTATTTAATAAGAGTTAATTTATTTCGTTAGAATAAAATTATATTTAACTTAGGGGGGTGTTAGTGTTAGGGTTAGACTTAGCTTTAGGGGTTAATACATTTATTAGAATAGCGGTGAGCTCCGGTCGGCAGATTAGGGGTTAATAATTGAAGTTAGGTGTCGGCGATGTTAGGGAGGGCAGATTAGGGGTTAATACTATTTATTATAGGGTTAGTGAGGCGGATTAGGGGTTAATAACTTTATAATAATAGCGGTGCGGTCCGGTTGGCAGATTAGGGGTTAATAAGTGTAGGCAGGTGGAGGCGACGTTGTGGGGGGCAGATTAGGGGTTAATAAATATAATATAGGGGTCAGCAGTTTTAGGGGCAGCATATTAGGGGTACATAAGGATAATGTAAGTAGCGGCGGTTTATGGAGCGGCAGATTAGGGGTTAAAAATAAAATGCAGGTGTCAGCGATAGCGGGGACGGCAGATTAGGGGTTAATAAGTGTAAGGTTAGGGGTGTTTAGACTCGGGGTACATGTTAGGGTGTTAGGTGCAGACTTAGGAGGTGTTTCCGCATAGCAAACAATGTGGCTGCGTTAGGAGCTGAACGCGGCTTTTTTGCAGGTGTTAGGTTTTTTTTCAGCTCAAACAGCCCCATTGTTTTCTATGGGGGAATCGTGCACGAGCACGTTTTTGAGGCTGGCCGCTTGCGTAAGCAACTCTGGTATTGAGAGTTGAAGCTGCGTTAAAAATGCTCTACGCTCCTTTTTTGGAGCCTAACGCAGCCTTTATGTGGACTCTCAATACCAGAGTTATTTTTATGGTGCGGCCAGAAAAAAGCCGGCGTTAGCTACGCGGGTCCTTACCGACAAAACTCCAAATCTAGGCCTTTGTATTTCAAACTAACATTTTGGTTACACATTTAGCAGCAGTTCACTTTTCCACAACACCAACTTTTAGGATTTTATACCTACATTTTTCTATAAAATGTAAAATTGAAAATTAAAAGATAACATTCTTTATTTTTGCAACACACAAAAAAAATTAAATAAATTAAATATATATGCTCAAAGAATTTCCAACATGGTCTCACCTTTACAGTTCGACCCATTGACAACTTCATCTATTAATCAAGAATTTTATTGTTAATTACAGGCAAAAAAAATAAAAATTCTCCATGAAGCATTTTAGTTAATTGATATTTAGCAAAATTTAACCTTTAAAACATTTACTAGAAAAATTAAACTGCTCAAAAAGGCCAAAATGAGTTTTCAAAAAAGTTTAAAATGCTGAAGGAAAACCTTTTTTAAATTAATAAAATAATGGTGTTGAAGGGGCTTTTGGGTGTTTTTTTTTTTGATTAGGGCTCTGGGCTTTTGTAATAGAGCTGAATGCCCTTTTAAAGACAGTGAAAAAGAGCTGATGCCCTTTTAAGGGCAATGCCCATACAAATGCCCCTTTAGGGGCAATGAGTAGCTTAGGGTTTTTTTCTTTTAAGGGCTATTGGTAGTTTAATTGTAGGCTAGGGGGTGTTTTTATTTTGGGGGGCTTTTTTATTTTTATAGGGCTATTAGATTAGGTGTAATTGTTTTTATTTTTGATAATTTCGTTTATTATTTTTTGTAAGCTTAGTGTTTTTTATTTTTCGTAATTTAGTGTTTATTATTTTTTGTAATTTTAGGTTTTAATTTTTTTCGTAGTGTTCGTTTTTTTTAAATTTGTAATTTAGCTTTTTTTTGCTAGTATTTTTTTATTTTATTAGAATAGTTATGTTAGTTTAATTTATAGTTTAATGTTAGGTTTATTTTTATTTGACAGGTAAGTTTTTATTTATTTAAATATAGTTAGGGGTTATTAGGTTTATTTAATAGTCGAGATGTGGGTGGGCGGCAGGTTAGATGTTAATAAGTTTTAAATAGTGTTTGCTATGCAGGAGGGTGGTGGTTTAGGGGTTAATAGGTAGTTTATGGGTGTTAGTGTACTTTGTAATACTTTAGTTATGAGTTTTGTGAAACATTTTTGTTTCGCAAAATCCATAACTACTGCTCTCAGATGGTGGAATGGATCATGTCGGTATAGGCTGTAACGCTAGCTTTTTAGCTGGAAGTTCTGGAACGCACAACCTGCAATACCGGCGCTATGAAAATCCCACACAAAAACGTAATTTTTTGGAGTGCGGAATGGACGTTGCGTTACAGGCTAAAATGCTTGCGATATAGCTATATCGACATGACTCGTAATATGGGTTCCTGGCCAATATGCTGGAATGGCCATTTTTTCAGTGTTAAAAGCCGTACCGCAACACTTGTAATCTAGCCGTTAGTCTTGCATACATTATTCAATAACATAGAAGGTAAGAATGAAAATGCTTTGAATGCAATAACATCCTGCTTGTTGCAATTATTTTTAATATTCAAATCCATCCACCATTTGCCTTATCTGAAGGAGACAATCAGGACTTATCCACGATCATTATGTTTGCAAAATACTCATTGTTATGTAGTTCTTTATCTGTTTGGCAGGGTTAGGCTTGTGACGAATGCTATTGGATCGTCCAGTTGACGGAACAGGAAAGTTTTTAACTTTTAGAGGCCCATTTATCAAGCTACGTATGGAGCTCATGGGTCCGTGTTTCTGGCGAGTCTTCAGACCGCTGCTCCATAACCCTGTCCGCCTGCTCTGAGCAAGCGGACAGGAATCGTCACAAACGTACTCGATCGGGTTGATTGACACCTCCCTGCTGGCGGCACATTGGCCACGAGTCTGCAGGTGGCGGCATTGCACCAGCAGCTCTTATGAGCTACTGGTGCAATGCTGAATATGGAGGTACCGAGAGCGTATTGCTCTCCACATTCAGCGAGGTCTTGCGGACCTGATCCGCACTGTCGGATCAGGTTCGCAAGACCTTTGATACTTAGGCCCTTTAGGCTTTAATTAGAAGAAAAGGGTTAAAATAAAAAAATAAAAGTATACTTCAACATGGTTTTACTACTCATAATTTAACATTTTATATTAAAAAAAAGTGTGTGCTGTCCCTTTAAGTTAAATGCACATTTTGTTACTCACTTTTAATCAGCACTTTTGTTGGATAAAATTCATAGCTCAGAGGGGTTTTGTGAAAACCATTGTTTTTTTTTTTTACTAAAAGCTTTACTCATTTACCATAGATTCCTTTATCAAGTTGTGCTTATGAAAGCCCTTAACCTTGGTACAAAATGTTGCACTAATCAAAGCACTGACACAAATCCAGTGTTTAGAGAGAGTTATTCTCATTACGTCAAAAGTATTCACTTTTGCAGCTGAAGGATTCGTATCCCTAAGGATCCTAAGATTCAGCATGAATAGATCAGTGGTTCAGAATTAATTGACTCATTTCACAGAAGGGCCTATGCTGCGGATTTTAATGAATTACAACAGATATATCTGATAAAAGTTTAAAAAAAGTCGAAAGCAAAGTTAATTTCTCATTAGCATTATTGTAGATGCAACACATTTTGTGCCTTCAAAGCAGGACAGTGCTTAAGGCAAAGTTAGAGGAAGAGAACTAGGTTTAAATATTTTATTGCCGTTCTAACTCATCAGAAAAGTATTCCCCTGTAGTAACAGAGCAATAAAATGCAATCTGCCACTATATTGGTAAGAAAAAGCGCACAAATGTGGAATCTGTTGACAGATTAGTAGCAGAAAGACATATTTATTCTACCTATTATTACTGCCAAAAAATTGGCTTAATTAACATTTAGGATAGTTTTGTGTATATCACAGGTGGCCGTGAATTCCTTTACTGTTTTGCCCTAATAAAAAAAATATACTATAGACTACATTAACTCATTCAGTGTTCAAGTTTGATGTATCTCTGTTCAGCAGAAGGCCGGGTACATTTTTATAACTTTATTATATATTCACGTTACCAAATGCAAATTCACATGCACACATAAAAATTATATATTGTTGTCTGTTTTTTTTTCTGTATTATAGATGATATCTTTATCAAATTAAGGGTTTAATTATAATCTACCATTATCAGCATGTTAGGGGATTAGCCATTGTTAAAGTCTACGATATAACAATCATTAATTTTCATTGTTTATTGGCTGCACTTTTTTTTATTATTGAGTCAGTGAAAAATAGATGGATACTTAATAGGAGGACATGAAACCCAAAATAAATTATTTCATGATTTAGAGCATAACATTTTAAACAACTTTCCAATTTACTTCTATTACAAAATATGTTTTGATATCTTGGTATAATTAGTTAAAAATCATACCGTGGTAGGCTCTGTAGCAGCAAAGACTACTGGGAGCTAGCTGCACATATATACCCTTTATCATTGGCTCACCTGATGTGCTCAGCTAGCTCCCAGTAGAGAATTGAAGCATCTTCAACAAAGGATACCTTATTACCAAGAGAATGAAGAACATTTGATAATACAAGTAATTTGCAAAGTTGTTTAAAATTGTAAGCCCTATCTGAATCATGAAAGAAAATATTTGGGTTATTAACGGCAGAAACATTTTGGGATTGTGACCACTGGAATAAACACTACCAGAGGAAGTTTTGGAAACTTTATCTGCCATAAACAAGCATTTGCAAGCTAAGACCTAAATTAAAAACATGCCATAGGTCAATACAAATACATTCTTCATTACTAAACTTAAAAAATGCCAACTTTTAGTTTTCAGGGCTAAAATACTCAACAGACCCATTTTACCAATGTAAAAATATTTATTCCCTAAAACTATGGACCTTAACCCCTTAAAGGGACACTGTACCCAAAAATTTTCTTTCGTGATTCAGATTGAGCATAAAAATTTCTAATTTACTCCTATTATAACATTTTCTTCATTCTCTTTGTATCTTTATTTGAAATGCAAGAATGTAAGTTTAGATGCCGGCCCATTTTTGGTGAACAACCTGGGTTGTCCTTGCTGATTGGTGGATAAATTCATATAATAAAAAATATTTCAATATATTTTCAATACAAAAGTGCTGTCCAGAGTACTGAAACCAAAAAAAGCTTAGATGCCTTCTTTTTCAAATAATGATAGCAAGAGAACGAAGAAAAATTGATAATAGGAGTAAATTAGAAAGTTGCTTAAAATTGCATGCTCTATCTACAAAAGAAAAAAATTGGGTTCAGTGTCCCTTTAAGGACAAGGCCATTTTTCAATGTCTTTCCCTTAAGGACCAGGGCTTTTTTTACATTTCTGCGGTGTTTGTGTTTAGCTGTAATTTTCCTCTTATTCATTTACTGTACCCACACATATTATATACCGTTTTTGGACTTTCTAAAGATACCATTATTTTCATCATATCTTATAATTTACTATTAAAAATATTATAAAATATGAGGAAAAAATGGAAAAAAACACACTTTTTCTAGCTTTGACCCCCAAAATCTGTTACACATCTACAACCACCAAAAAACAACCATGCTAAATAGTTTCTAAATTTTGTCCTGAGTTTAGAAATACCCAATGTTAACATGTTCTTTGTTTTTTTGCAAGTTATAGGGCAATAAATACAATAGCACTTTGCTATTTCAAAACCACTTTTTTTCAAAATTAGCGCTAGTTACATTGGAACCCTGATATCTGTCAGGAATCCCTGAATATCCCATGACATGTATATATTTTTTTTTAGAAGACATCCCAAAGTATTGATCTAGGCCCATTTTGGTATATTTCATGCCACCATTTCACCACCAAATGCGATCAAATAAAGAAAATTGTTCACTTTTTCACAATTTTTTTCACAAACTTTAGGTTTCTCACAGAAATTATTTACAAACAACTTATGAAATTATGGCATAAATCATTGTAAATACTTCTCTGGGATCCCCTTTGTTCAGAAATAGCAGACTTATATGGTTTTGGCGTCGCTTTTTGGTAATTAAAAGGCTGATAAATGCCACTGCGCACCACACGTGTTTTATGCCCAGCAGTGAAGGGGTTAATTAGGGAGCATGTAGGGAGCTTGTAGAGTTAATTTTAGCTTTAGTGTAGTGTAGTAGACAACCCAAAATATTGATCTAGGCCCATTTTGGTATATTTAATGCCACCATTTCACCGCCAAATGCGATCAAATTTAAAAAAAACTTAACATTTTTTGCAGAGGTTTCTCACTGAAATTATTTACAAACAGCTTGTGCAATTATGGCACAAATGGTTGTAAATGCTTCTCTGGAATCCCCTTTGTTCGGAAATAGCAGACATATATGGCTTTGGCGATGCTTTTTGGTAATTAGAAGGCTGCTAAATGCCGCTGCACATCACACGTGTATTGTGTCTAGCAGTGAAGGGGTTAATTAGGGATCTTGTAGGGAACTTGCAGGGTTAGTTTTAGCTTTAGTGTAGAGATCAGCCTCCCACCTGACACATCAGACCCCCTGATCCCTCCCAAACAGCTCCCTTCCCTCCCCCACCCCACAATTGTCCCCGCCATCTTAAGTACTGGCAGAAAGTCTGCCAGTACTAAAATAAAAGGTATCTTTTATTTTATTTATTTTATTTTTTTAGCAAATTTACATATGCTGCTGTGTAGGATCCCCCTTAGCCCCAAACCTCCCTGATCCCCCCCAAAGAGCTCTCTAACCGTCCCCCTCTACATTATTGGGAGCCATCTTGGGTACTAGCAGCTGTCTGCCAGTACCCAGTTTACAAAAAAATATATATTTTTATTTTTTCCCCCACTTTTCTGTAGTGTAGCTTCCCCCTCCCCAAAGACTAAACCCCCACCCCTTCCCAGATCACTTAGATTATTTATAATAAATGTTTATTCCCCCTCTCTGCCTCTATATTTTAACAAACTGTTCCATAGTGTAATGGTTCCCACCCGCTCCCTCCCCATGCACGCGCCCGCCCGCCTCCCCTGTGAGTCCGTGTGTGCCCCCCAGCTACACCGCCCACGATCCCGCCCACCATTGCACTTAGCAATCCATCGATGGCTGCCCACCCGCCTCCCACGTCGGCTCCCACCCACCAACGATTGCGGCCATCGATGTCCTGTGCAGAGAGGGCCACAGAGTGGCTCTCTCTGCATCGGATGGGGAAAAATTTTATTGCAGTGATGCCTCTATATCGAGGCATCACTGCAATAACCGGAAAGCGTCTGGAAGCAATCAGGATCGCTTCCAGCCGCTTTCAACCCCAACGTCGTACAGGGTATGTTGCTGGTCTTTAAAAACCAGTTTGTGCAAGACGTACCCTGTACGACTTGTGTCATTAAGGGGTTAAAGGGATATAAAACAGTGCTCCTTTAATAGAAAAAATATGTTAATTCAAAGTAAACATACAAAGAACTTACTGGTTGACTTTTGCAGCAAAAGTTCTCTTCTGAACATGGACAATAATCTGATTTAGTTATGTTAGATGTCTCCTAGTAACACTGCAACCGTACCTTCCTGCAGAGACCCCAGACCCCTTGTAGGGCTGTGAAAGAAAGTAATGAACACTACACAAATGAAGTTTAAAAAAATAAGATAAAGAAAAGGTAAACTACTTTTAAAATGATGAATAATACACATTGGAATGGTTTCTATTATGTATGTTTTTTATTACAACAATGAAACAGACTGTTTTATATCCCTTTAAAGATATATTAGCTATACATTTCTTTGTTATGTCTAAAGAGGCTTTAATGTATTTTGTTTTGTTTGTGCTTGTGGTGCGTCAGTGCCCAGCGATAGAGGTGTCAGAATTTTCATTATCAGCCAGTGAGCTTCTATCCCACTGTCCAGATGTGCATAAAGATGCAATGATTGTGCATTTAAAAATCAAACAAAATAGCTTTAACATAATCTTATAATTCAATAATATACATTTTTACATATTTAATTAGTGCTGATTCATATAAGTGATTGAATTTGTTAATTTAATGCTCCAATTACTGAAATATCTGTCCAGAAATTATTATTTTTTTACAAAATGTCTTCAATCCTACAGATTCTCTTCAACAAACTGAGGCCTAGATTTAGAGTTGGGCGGTAGCCGTCAAAACCAGCGTTAGAGGCTCCTAACGCTGGTTTTTACCGCCCTCTGGTATTTGGAGTCAGTCAGGAAAGGGTCTAACGCTCACTTTTCAGCCGCGACTTTTCCATACCGCAGATCCCCCTACGCCATTTGCGTATCCTATCTTTTCAATGGGATCTTCCTAACGCCGGTATTTAGAGTCGTGGCTGAAGTGAGCGTTAGAAATCTAACGAAAAGACTCCAGCCGCAAAAAAAAGTCAGTAGTTAAGAGCTTTTTGGGCTAACGCCGGTTTATAAAGCTCTTAACTACTGTGCTCTAAAGTACACTAACACCCATAAACTACCTATGTACCCCTAAACCGAGGTCCCCCCACATCGCCGCCACTCTATTAAAAATTTTTAACCCCTAATCTGCCGCTCCGTACCCCGCCGCCAGCTACGTTATCCCTATGTACCCCTAATCTGCTGCCCCTAACATCGCCGACCACTATGTTATATTGTTCCGATCAGCCAATAGAATGCAAGCTCAATCTGATTGGCTGATCCAATCAGCCAATCGAATTGAACTTGAATCTGATTGGATGATTCCATCAGCCAATCAGAATTTTCCTACCTTAATTTCGATTGGCTGATAGAATCATATCAGCCAATCGGAATTCGAGGGACGCCATCTTGGATGACGTCCCTTAAAGGAACCTTCATTCTTCATTTGGACGTCGGAAGAAGAGGATGGATCCGCGTAGGAGGTCTTCAAGATGGAGCCATTCATCATCGGATGAAGATAGAAGATGCCGCTTGGATCAAGATGGTTGCCGGTCCGGATCTCCTCTTCTTCCCGGATAGGATGAAGACTTTGGAGCCTCTTCTGGACCTCTTCAGCTGCCGCTTGATAGAAGACTTCAGCCGGATGATGGATCGCCAGCCCCCGCTTGGGCTTGGATGAAGATTTCGGAGGCTTGGATCAAGACTTCGGAGGACCGATCGGTGAACCTGGCATGGTGAAGATAAGGTAGGAAGATCTTCAGGGGCTTAGTGTTAGGTTTATTTAAGGGGGGTTTGGGTTAGATTAGGGGTATGTGGGTGGTGGGTTGTAATGTTGGGGGGGGGTATTGTATGTTTTTTTTTACAGGCAAAAGAGCTGAATTCTTTGGGGCATGCCCCGCAAAGGGCCCTATTCAGGGCTGGTAAGGTAAAAGAGCTTTGAACTTTTTTAATTTAGAATAGGGTAGGGCATTTTTTTATTTTGGGGGTCTTTGTTATTTTATTAGGGGGCTTAGAGTAGGTGTAATTAGTTTAAAATTGTAATATTTTTCTAATGTTTGTAAATATTTTTTTATTTTTTGTAACTTAGTTCTTTTTTATTTTTTGTACTTTAGTTAGTTTATTTAATTGTAGTTATTTGTAGGTATTGTATTTAATTAATTTATTGATAGTGTAGTGTTAGGTTTAATTGTAGATAATTGTAGGTATTGTATTTAATTTATTTAATGATAGTGTAGTGTTAGGTTTAATTGTAACTTAGGTTAGGATTTATTTTACAGGTAATTTTGTAATTATTTTAACTATTTTAGCTATTAAATAGTTATTAACTATTTAATAGCTATTGTACCTGGTTAAAATAATTACAAAGTTGCCTGTAAAATAAATATTAATCCTAAAATAGCTACAATATAATTATAATTTATATTGTAGCTATATTAGGGTTTATTTTACAGGTAAGTATTTAGCTTTAAATAGGAATAATTTATTTAATAAGAGTTAATTTATTTTGTTAGATTTAAATTATATTTAACTTAGGGGTTGTTAGTGTTAGGGTTAGACTTAGCTTTAGGGGTTAATACATTTATTATAGTAGCGGCGAGCTCCGGTCGGCAGATTAGGGGTTAATAATTGAAGTTAGGTGTCGGCGATGTTAGGGAGGGCAGATTAGGGGTTAATACTATTTATTATAGGGTTAGTGAGGCGGGAGTGAGGCGGATTAGGGGTTAATAACTTTATTATAGTAGCGGTGAGATGCGGTCGGCAGATTAGGGGTTAATAAGTGTAGGTAGGTAGCGGCGACGTTGGGGGTGGCAGATTAGGGGTTAATAAATATAATATAGGGGTCGGCAGTGTTAGGGGCATCAGATTAGGGGTACATAGGGATAATGTAGGTGGCGGCGGTGTACGGAGCGGCAGATTAGGGGTTAAAAATAATATGCAGGGGTCAGCGATAGCGGGGTCTGCAGATTAGGGGTTAATAAGTGTAAGGTTAGGGGTGTTTAGACTCGGGGTACATATTAGGGTGTTAGGTGCAGACTTAGGAAGTGTTTCCCCATAGGAAACAATGGGGCCGCGTTAGGAGCTGAACGCTGCTTTTTTGCAGGTGTTGGGGTTTTTTTCAGCTCAAACAGCCCCATTGTTTCCTATGGGGGAATCGTGCACGAGCACGTTTTTGAAGCTGGCCGCGTCCGTAAGCACCGCTGGTATCGAGAGTTGAAGTTGCGGTAAATTATGCTCTATGCTCCTTTTTTGGAGCCTAACGCAGCCCTTCTGTGAACTCTAAATACCAGCGGTATTTAAAAGGTGCGGCCAGAAAAAAGCATGCGTAGCTAACGCACCCCTTTGGCCGCAAAACTCTAAATCTAGGCGTGAGTATGTAGAGCAGTGACAAATTTTATTTAATTTAAATAGCTGCGACAAATTTGCTTTGTAATGGCCTAGAACCAGTGACTTTTGCCACAGCATAAAAGTGCTTTGTCACCTTAGCCTTCTAGCCACTTGGTAAATTTATTTTGCAGTTTTTAGTGTTATAGACTACCACGCAGAAAAGGCTTTCAAATGGCGAACCTGTCCGCATGACTTTGCGGCATACAGTCAGTGGACACTGTTCTTCGTATGCCATATGTACTATTACACATTCAAGTGAGTGTGTAACGCTTGAGAGAAGGTCCTTCAAACACCCCAAGCAGAAGTGTTCAGAGTAATTTCTCTCCGCAAACTAAAAAGTGAGTAGAGTCTAATGATTGCTGCTTCTTACACTGCAGGAAGTAGGCTATTTTGAGACACTTTGGAATCCCTATACCAGCTGCACTATACAGAAAGTAGGAATCTATCAACATTAGATCCAGCAAAGCCAAAACAGCTGTTAAAGTGATTCATCTTGTAGTACATAATATCCTAGCCCTGCTTTAATGCTGCCTATAGTAGAACTGCACTGGAATAAGAAAACCAATGTTTAAAATTGATGTTGGAAGCTAAAGGTGAGACATTGGAAAGCTTATTTAAATATCCTTACCCACAGTTCCCTTCTCCAGTGGAAACACTATTAGCTAAGGTTTTCTGTTAAAGTACAATGCAGATGTGCTCTGCAATAATCTGCTAACATCACATGGAAAGTAGGTAGACCACCATATACATAGGTTAAATGTGTTCAGAAGCAAACAAATTAAGCATCTTTCTTCATTTTTTTGTTATTGCTATTTTCAATACAAAATAAACTCTTAATCAACAAAGAACAGTAAGTTTAAATTGCATAATACAGGGCCTGTTCTATTTTGTACTTGATACAATTTAAAACATGCTAATTAATTTTGTTTTCTTTATGAATCTCATAGAAATAACAATACACTAGTTAAACATGAAACTGCAAAATGTATTGCAATTAATGCAATGTGATTTTGTGGTAAGATTTTAGATGACAGCGAACAAGGAAGATAATAAAATAAATATGACAAAGCACCAAAAAAGATAGAATATACTATTGAACAAGGTAAACAATAGCATATTATTTTTCCACTGCTGCTTTGATATACTCTAAGGCTAGGGAACCAAGTCAGAGTTTAAATTGTCTAGCATGCCATGTAGCTTATCTAAGCCTGTTATTTTACTTTCCAGGACTGGGAGTGACATTGAAAGAAGAGGCTTTATTAAGTAAATAACAATGATTTCACGTGTTACAAAACAGAGCAAAAAAGTTATTCATCCAGGTGTGTTAGACTAAAATGGCTCTCGATGATTAGAGGATCTTCATAATATGGCTATGTTGTAAAGGATATCTTCATCACATATCGAAAGTGCATGTGAAATATTCTGATCAAATTATTGTTTGAATATGGGGCGCGATCCGATAAAGATCGTAGTTTGCGGCGCAAGCAAGGGAACCCCCGCCGCCCGCAGTTTCAGCTCGCAACTCGAGCTATCCTATATATGGCGTCGTCAGAGGCTAAAGTGCCGTAAGTGTGACAAACCAGCGATGTCCAGAAATCTGCGTAAGTACAAATTTCTGGAGTAGCCAGTGACTTACGGCACTTTAGAAACTGCCGGCGCCTACAAAATCAGACTAAGTTATAAAATCACCCGTACTGTCTAACACGCCTCCCAAACATAGCCCGACACGTCTAACCCTCTATCCGCTATCCCCCCTCACTATCCTAACAATAAAAAATTTATTAACCCCTAAACCGCCGCTCCCGGACCCCGCCGCCAACCAATCAAATTTTTCTACCTTCAGCCTATCCTATCAGCCAATCGGAATTCAACGGACGCCATCTTGGATGACGTCATTTAAAGGTACCTCATTCCTCGTTCAGTCTTCATGCAGGATGGATGCTCCGCGGCGGAGGAGCGAAGAAAGTAGATTGAAGATGCCGCTTTGCTTGAAGACATCGCCGGATGGAAGAAGACTTCACTGCCGCTTGATTGAAGAAATCGCCCGGATGGAAGAAGACTTCTCTGCCGCTTGATTGGACATCGCCCGGATCGGATGAAGAGTTCTGCCCGGCTGGGTGAAGACAAGGTAGGGAGATCTTCAGGGGGGTAGTGTTAGGTTTTTTTAAGGGGGGTTTGGGTGGGTTTAGAATAGGGGTATGTAGGTGGTGGGTTGTAATGTTGGGGGGGGTTATTGTATGTTTATTTAAATGCAAAAGAGCTGAATTCTTTGGGGCATGCCCCGCAAAAGGCCCTTTTAAGGGCTGGTAAGGAAAAGAGTTGTGAACTTTTTAAATTTAGAATAGGGTAGGGATTTTTTTTTATTTTGGGGGGCTTTATTATTTTATTAGGGGGCTTAGAATAGGTGTAATTAGCTTAAAAATCTTGTAATATTTTTTTATTTTTTTTAATTTAGTGTTTGTTTTTTTTGTAATTTAGTTTAGTTTATTTTATTGTATTTTAGTTTAGATATTTGTAGTTTATTTAATTTATTGATAGTGTAGGTGTATTTGTAACATAGGTTAGGATTTATTTTACAGGTATATTGGTAATTATTTTAACTAGGTAGCTATTAAATAGTTATTAGCTATTTAATAGCTATTGTACCTAGTTAAAATGCCAAGTTACCTGTAAAATAAATATAAACCCTAAAATAGCTACAATGTAATTATTAATTACATTGTAGCTATCTTAGGGTTTATTTTATAGGTAAGTATTTAGATTTAAATAGGAATATTGTAATTAATATTATTAATATTAATTAGATCTATTTTAATAAGAATTTAGTTAGGGATGTTAGAGTTAGATAGGGTTATTATACTTAATATATATATAATCTAATAACGATATTAACTATATTAACCCTAATATAATTAGGGTTAATATAGTTAATATATATAATATAATAACTATATTAACTATATTAACCCTAATATAATTAGGGTTAATATAGTTAATATAGCTGGCGACGGGGTAGGGGCTCACTTTAGGGGGTTAGTAAGGTAGATGGTGGCAGGGTAGGGGCTCACTTTAGGGGGTAGGTAAGGTAGATGGCGGCGGTGTAAGGGACTCACATTAGGGGGTATGTAATGTAGCTTGCGACGGTGTAGGGGGATCCCATTAGGGGATTATACTTTTAATGTAGGTGGCGGCGGGGTCCGGGAGCGGCGGTTTAGGGGTTAAATACTTTATTAGGGATTGCGGCAGGGGATCGCGGTTGACAGGTAGATAGACATTGCGCATGCGTTAGGTGTTAGGTTTTATTTAGCAGGTAGCAATACTCAGCGTAAGGCTTACTACGGCTGCATTTTGTGGCGAGGTGAAAATGGAGTAAGATTTCTCCATTTTCGCCACGTAAGTCCTTACGCTGTATATTAGATACCAAACTGCGCTGGTTTGGTATACCTGCCTAAGGCCCAAAAAACTACGGGCGAAGGCAGAAATATACGAGCGTAACTTCTAGGTTACGCCGTATATAGGATACCAAACCAGCGCAAATTTCGGCATCGCCGACTTTTGCGGGCGACGCTGCATATCGGATTGGGCCCATGATCTTGCTAAGAAGCATTTTAGTATACTTAGCTGTGTGATGCAAGGATTCTCTGCCAATAGCGGAATGTTCAATTGTGCAGCAAGGGTTAACGTAAATTATTCCTTTGGACACTTTATATGGCAATAACAATATACATGTGTGAACTTAAACTCTTTAGTTCCAAATAATTAGTTAAATTAATAATAAATATATTTGAGCTGGTGCATGATGTGTATACATGTATAAACTGAAAAGCTGTTTAGTTTGTATTAAGTAATGTTATTTATTGTAAATAAATAATGGTGTTCTGATGATGTTCTGCGTCTGGAGCTGAGCATTCTGGGGCCATGACCATGGGCAGTTCTGAGTTTGGAAAGTTGAGTTGGCTAAGAAATTTGGGGGAGCAGCAAGGTAGGAAATTTCAGTGAAAGAGAAGGTGAAATTTTCCCCTAGCACAATGGGTGTGCAAAAGTACAGAATTGGGTGCTTTTTTTACTGAGTGGAAGTGTAAAGTGAAAAGAACTGCGCCTTTATTAAATCTTGAGCCACGTGGAATGAGAAGATAATAATAAAAATACATTCTAACCTAAATCTTTAGTTTAATTTAAATAGACACTGTCATCCATAAAGAGATCAACATCTAAACATAATGAAAATCTCTTTTGCATTAATAAAATTAAAACTGACACAAACACATATGTATTAAAAGAGTCATTGATAAAAGGGAGGAAAACATAATTGTGTCACTATATAATTCCCTAGTAAGACCTCACCTTGAGTATGGAGTGCAGTTCTGGGGACCGGTCTCAAAAAAAGACATTGCAGACTTAGTTCAGAGAAGGGCAAGAAAGCTAATAAAGGTGAATTGAGAATTTAAGGTTAGTCAAACTGGGTCTGTTTTCTCTAGGGCGCTTGAGAGGTGACATAATTACTTTATATAAATATATTCAAGGCCCATATACAGAGATGACAGAAGCTCTTTTTATTCAAATAATTTGTTTGTGACAAGAGGTATGTCACTGTAAGAGCAATAAAATTGTGGAACTCATTACCTGAGGAGGTAGTAAATGCCAGTACCTTAGATACATTTAGAAATGGTTTAGATACATTTCTGCTAGAAATAAAATTCAGGGATATGATTGCTTGTGTTAAATAGGTCACCTTTTTTAATGGGATTAATTTAAGTGCAGCTGGAGCTTATTATGTAAGTATATTAGATTTGTATAGGTTTAATTTGATGGACTTATGTCTTTTTTTCAAACTCATCTACTATGTTACTATTATACTATGTTAATGATAAAAGAAAGGGCAGACACTCAAGGCTTCAGATATGCAACATTTACTTCATAGGCATCAGTACAGGTATGATTATATGTTGTTAACTTAATATTAATATATATTGTCTGATAGGCACTTCCTGTATATGTTCACTGTCTGACAGGAACTTCCTTCTAATGCTCTCATTAGTTGATTAATGCTTCCTTCATATTCTCATTTAGCAGTATGAAATACCTAGTCAATGATCCTCAATATAAAGTGCATAACTGATACTGCTGTGTTTGTTTACATTTAAAAGTAAAGTGTTTTTGCATATAAAGGTAGTAAAAATGTTTTTGTTCTCATTGTATCCTTTTGTTAAAGAATAGGCTAATGAACAGCAATGCACTACCTGAACAAATCTAGTGAGCCAATGACAAGTAGATCACTGCTGCTCCTGGGCATACCTAGCTGTACTCTTCCATAAATGATACCAAGAAAAAGAAAAATGTATCTTTAAAAGAGATGTGTTTAAGAGTTGTGGTTATGGAAATTAAGCATAGATTTGTAAATAAGTAAATAAAAAAACATAAGTGATAAATATTTATAATTTATAGTCTACCTATCCACAGATGAAACATCTACAAACTCACCAACATGGGGCAAGTACAAATCCCAACTGTAAAAATAGTCAAAGAAAAGGAATTATTTTTCTTGAACAAAACATGCAAAATTTACAAAACACAAATATTCATGATACGTATCAAGTTTGCTTGAAGAACAGTAATTTTACATGATGCATTGCATTGACTTAATTTTTTATTTTTTTCTGTACGCGAACATTTTTAATATTCTTAAGAATTAAGTTCTAATGCTTAAAGTCGATATTGAAAATATTATGAGTGGATTAAAGAGAAATGAAAAATTAAAAATATTATCTTTGCAGAAGTGGTTCCAGACCATAAAATTAGGGGGGGGGGGGGGGATTAAAAAGTTAAAAATCATTTAGTGAACATCAATGTTGCTAGGGTACTGAGGGAAAACTGATATATCACTATTTATTTATACTTTTGTTTGTTTATTTTTGTTAAATGCCTTTTTCATTTCTTCTATCTATCTATCTATCTATCTATCTATCTATCTATCTATCTGTTTGTCTGTCTGTCTATCTCTCTGTCTAATCATTTCTTATAATGGGTGGATTTCACACGCTCCATATTACTGCCTGTGCAAACTGCTCTGGCTTTAGACTGGTACGGTATAAGCATTTTTAAGCTACAGACGATCTTAAACAACAATTATGATAAATTTATATGCCATGGCATAAAAAAGGCAAATAATTTGGGTAAGATAAGACTGTAAAAGTCCTGTTAGTAGACCATACTAATAATATTGTCCCAGTGCTATTGTAAGGGGTTCAATGTTTGTAAATACACCTATGTTTACAGTGATATCTTTTTTATTTTGTTTTATACGTGACACTGAATGTACAGTATATTCTATTTTACTGTGTTGTTATGAGAATGTGTGACACTGGGTGATTGCTGGGTCAATCATTTTGGCAGTATTGGTCACTTTAGGGAGGAACTATAGGCTTTAAATGTTTGTCACTACTGTTTGTAGTTTGAGGAAGGATCTGAGGAAGGGATGATCATCCCAAAAATTAAAAAAAAAAAAAGGTAAAAATGTTTGGCATTTAAGACTTTTAATAATTATTTTTACCATCTTTATCATTCCCCTCCTGGACACCCTGATAGTTGTAATACTAGAATTGATAGCGTGCATATATGGAATACCTATATCTTTATAAAGTTGCATTTTGCGAACCCTTTGGAATTATCTGGATTTCTGCATGTATTACTTATAAAACCTGGTTTAATATTTATCTAACAATTATGAATAAACAAATCTGATTGAACTTAGTATTCATTCACAGTGCAGGCTGGAAAAGTAAGTGAACCATTGATTTTAGTAACTTGTAGGCCTTCATTTAGCAGCAACAACCTCCACTAATCCTTTCCTGTACCTCTTTATAAATACTTTTCAGGTCATGCCACAGCAACTCAACTGGGGTAAGGTCAGGACTCTGACTTGGAAATTCCTAAACACAAATCTTCTTTTGCAGTCATTCTTTACTTGATTTACTTGTGTACTTTGGGTCATTGTCTTGTTGCATCACCCAAACTCTCTTAAGCTTGAGGCCATGGTCTGCTGCCCTGGCATTCTCATGTAAAATGTCTTGATATACTTTTTAAATTCATTGTTCATTCAATGATTGCAAGGCATCCTAGCCCTGAGGCAGCAAAGGAGTCCCCAACCATGATGCTCCCTTCACCACGCTTTACAGTTGGCATGAGGTTTTGGTGGTAGTGTACAGTCCTGTTTTTTCTCCACACTTTGTTGTGCATATTTCCCTTTTGTCTCATCTGTCTACAGCACATTTTCCCAGAAGACTTGTGAAATGTCCAGGTAATCGTGGGCAAGCTTGAGAAGAGCCGCAATTTTTTTTTTTAGACAGCAGTGTTTTTTGTTGTTGTTTTGATAGTGGACACCTAAAAAAGACTTTCTGATGGTATTTTGCTGTTATCCTTGTATTATTTCTCACCTCTTTTAGAATTGCCTGTTGTGCTCTTGGATTAATTCCCACTCTTAGGGCCAGTAGCAATAGTCCGGAATAGTCCAGAATTGTTTCCATTTGAAGACAATTTGTCTTATTGTGGAATGATGAACACACAGGTCTTGAGCAATCCCACTTATTAATGTCAGTCCAGCACCGAAATACCAGGCAATTTCTCCTTAAAAAGATGGCAACCCCAGACAACCGCTCTGTCTTCATTGGGCATTGTCAGTGTGGTGCAGCTATACTCCTCTAAGCACACTGAGCAAGAAATCCACATCCGCTTGCCCATTTTTCCCTTAGGGAGACATTATACACACTGAGTATACACACAGCGAGAAATCCAGTTATACTTTTCACAGAGTAAAAATTTCCAGTACTATATCAGGCTGATCCTGCCTATTAAGGTCATATATATATATATATATATATATATATATATATATGAACAAACAAAGAGAGTGTCTTCAGCGCTGATGCGTTTCAAAGTCGCAGAGGACTTGAGCGGGTCTCATGGTGTTTCGTGAGTTCCTCTACAGCTTTTTATCTCACTCGCAGCTTGTTAGTTCATGCTTGTATCATACTGCACCCTTACCTCATAATTGATTGAGTGCATTTTTTGTAAGTGTTTTGTTTGCATTTGTGCATATTTGTAACCTAATAAAACGGTACTTCACTATTTTTTGAGCATTTTTTGTTCCTTTTCTATTTTCTACATGACTTAATGAGAATATATCGAAAGAAGATTCCCTGATTGAGCCACTGGAAGGTCCATGAGCGGTCACTGATACCTTTTAACCTTCTGCTGCAGCACCTTACTGAAGTGAGTCTTCCTTCCCACCTCTGGAAAATTGCCTCAGGATAACAAGTGTGATCTCCACTGGTCTCCTGTATTTGGGCCGTTTTCTTACCTCACAGGATTGAGTTTTTTTCCTACTTTACAATTATAGCCACATTGTATCTTTTACAGTACACTTTTTTTGTGTGACTTTGTGCTTATTCTTATAAGTGTACCTACAAATTGTATCATTCATCTGCCTATATATATGATTGGAACAGCCAATAGAATGTTAACTCAATCCTATTGGCTGATTGGATCAGCCAATAGGATTAAAGCTCAATCCTATTGGCTGATTGCATTGCAATAAGATTTTTTACCCTTTAATTCCAATTGGCTGATTTCTATCAGCCAATCAGAATTCAAGGGACGCCATCTTGGATGACATAATTTAAAGGAAACTTCATTCTTCAAGAGCCATCGAAAGAAGAGGATGCTCCACACGCCGGATGTCTTGAAGATGGAGCTGCTCCACATCGGAAGGATGAAGATAGAAGATGCCGTCTGGATGAAGACTTCTTTCCGCCTGGAGGACGACTTCTTGCCGCTTGGATGAAGACTTCACCAGGCTTCATTGACGACTTCTTGCCACTTGGATGAAGACTTCTCCCGGCTGGATGAGGATGGATGTTCGGTCTTCAAAAACTGTAAGTGGATCTTCGGGGGTTAGTGATAGGATTTTTTTAAGGGTTTATTGGGTGGGTTTTATATTTAGATTATTGACTTTGGGCAACGTAAAAGAGCTAAATGCCCTTTTAAGGGCAATGCCCATCCAAATGCCCTTTTCAGGGCAATGGGGAGCTTTTTAAGTAGTTTTTTTTGTGGGGGATTGGTTGTGTGGGTGATGGGTTTTACTGTTCGGGGGTTGTTTGTATTTTTTTACAGGTAAAAAAAACCTGATTTTTTTGGGGGGCAATGCCCCCTAAAAGGCCCTTTTAAGGGCCATTGGCAGTTTAGTGTAGGCTAGGGTTTTTTTTTATTTTGGGGGGGCTTTTTTATTTTTATAGGGCTATTAGATTAGGTGTAATTAGTTAACATATTTGATAACTTCTTTTTTATTTTGGGTAATTTAGTGTTTATTATTTTTTGTAATTTAGATAAATGTATTTTGTTAATTTAATTTATTTAATTTTAGTGTAATGTTAGGTTTTAGTGTAAGACAGGTTAGGTTTTATTTTACGGGTAACTTTGTATTTATTTTAACTAGGTAGCTAGTAAATAGTTAATAACTATTTACTAACTAGTCTACCTAGTTAAAATAAATACAAACTTACCTGTAAAATAAAAATAAAACCTAAGATAGCTACAAATGTAACTATTAGTTATATTGTAGCTAGCATAGGGTTTATTTTACAGGTAAGTATTTATTTACTTTTAAATAGGAATAATTTAGGTATTAATTGTAATTTTTATTTGGGATTATTTTAATTATGTTAAAGTTAGTGGGTGTTACGGTTAGGGTTACGTTAGGGTTAGACTTAGGGTTAGGTTTATGGGTTAATAACTTTAGTATAGTGGTGGCAACATTGGGCCAGCAGATTAGGGGTTAATAAGTGTAGTTAGGTGGTGGCGATTATGGGGGCAGCAGATTAGGGGTTAATAACAGTAATGTAGGTTGCGGCGATGTTAGGGACAGCAGATTAGGGGTTAATAAGTGTATGTAGGTGGCGACGACATTGGGGGCAGCAGATTAGGGGTTAATAATATTTAACTAGTGTTTACGATGTGGGAGTGCGGGGGTTTAGGGGTTAATATTTTTATTATCGTGGCTGCGATGTCCGGAGCAGCAGATTAGGGGTTAATAATTTTATTTTAGTGTTTGCGATGCGGGAGGGTCTCGGTTTAGGGGTAAATAGGTAGTTTATGGGTGTTAGTGTACTTTGTAACACTTTTATGGTACAGTTTTGTAACGTAAAACGCACTACTGACTTTCAGATGACGATACAGATCTTGTAGTTATAGGCTGTACCGCTCACTTTTTGGCCGGACAGGCAAACTCGTAATACCGGCGCTGTGGAAGTCCCATTGAAAAAGGATTTTTTAAAAAGTGCGGCCAAAAAAGTGTGCGGTATAGCTGTACCTACAAGACTCGTAATAGCAGCGGTAGTGAAAAAGCATATGTCAACACAGTACAATGAGTGCACCAATAAATAAAATTATTAGTTACATACAAAAAGCATCAATGAATCAAGGTGGGGCTTACTAGCAGAATCAAAATTAAACAACAATAAAAATGCTGAGCAGGAGCAAGTATTGATAAATACATAATTGCATTAGTGGGGTAAAAATGAAATGAGATGAGCATAAGATATATAATGCAGAGCCATATACTAACCGTACATGAATAATCACATGTAATATTAAGATAGCACAATTCAATATATAGATATATATAATGAAAGTAACACCCTAAAAAGTTTTACTATATGAGTATTCATGAATATGGTAGAAAAAAAGTACTCCCATTTCTTCTCTGTTGGCACAAACCAATACATTTGCAGCTTGACTAATTTATAAGAAGAAAGTAATGATATCTCAGTTTCTCTGCAGTCTTCATGGGTGATAAATACTGCACACATTTTAACATGCAGTATTGATAAATGTGGCATATTCTTCTTCAGAGGCTTAAGGGGATAGATTTTTCACAACAGAATATTATAATTTCTTCTTGACCAATTTAAAGTTTATTGGTGCATGACACATTCGTTCACAGCACAAAAACTGCCTGTGGGCACTTCTGGGTTTCATTGTAGAAGATTTTTTCACTGGAACAAAAAGAAAATTGAATAATATTCACCTTGCAAAGGTAAGAACACATTTTTAAACATTTTGAAGTGCACACATGTGTAATCAGTTACAGTCAGGCAGATGCTTTAGCATAGCAATTAGTATTTATTTTATTAAAAATATTTAGAAACAAGTTACCTCCCATGCATAATATAGACGTGTGCAACAGTAAGACCATACGCTGTGTAGAATTTAGAAAGTTTTAGTTGGACACCAATATTTACTTAAGTCTGATTTCATAAATATGAGATAAAGTAGACTTATTTTATATTAAATGTAGTGAAATCTGGTAGTGTGATAACTTAAATAATTATATTTAGAATTGAGGAGCATTGGAACACAAAATATATTATAATAATAATAATAAAAACGTGTATGTTTTCTATTTTTTTTTTTTTAAAGCCATTTTATTTCTGCTATGAATTTCTATATTCTGCAGGTGGATTATTCATTTTCTGCTTAAATTAATAATTCATCATAAGTGGAAATTTCTTCTATTCATCAGCTTGTAAATAAATTGAAGAAGAATTTAAGTTTGTCTCCATCTTTAAAACTCAGCAGATGTGTTACTTGTTTCTTCGTTGCAAAGATATTTTGCCCATGACTGTATCAACCAATAGTAATATATTTTGACCTGACCATATTCATCTTAATCTTAACATCTACCCATCTAGATTGTAAGTTCCCACGGGAACAGGGCCCTCAATTCCCCTTGTATTTGTTTGTTAAACTTTGTCTGGTGTCTTTTATATTGTATTGTACTGTACTTTTATCTTTGTACCCATGGACAGCGCTGCGGAATCTCTTGGTGCTTTATAAATAAATAATAATAAAAAATAATAATATTTTGTCATAGGTTTAATCTATGCTTTTTAGGGTAGAATACCTTTCTAGTTATAATGTAGGTTTGAAAAACCATATACTTAAACTACTAATTCAGGTTTGGAGGATAAGACTAATTGATATATAAGAATAATGCTACATGTTGCATTGTGAATCAAACAACAGTATATGATTATAGAAATAGAGATTGTTTTCACCAGATTTCAATTTTTATATATTTTAGAATGCTCACACCTCACTGAAATAACAATCACAGTTATGTAGTTTATGCATCTATTTCTGTCCCTTTTTCATTGATTTTTTTGCTTGCCCTAATTGAAGTAACCACAATATATATTTTATTTTATAAAAAGAAGTCGAGAAGATATACAAATTTTACGTTAATTTTGTATGTACATCAATTAAGGTAACCGCTACTTATATATTTTACAAGAAGGATATAAAAAGTTGAGAGACGTTTCTTTCTATATGTCATACTTCAGTTTATACAAAAATTATTTGTGTAGAAAAGCATATTCCCTGCAGCTGTTCCCCACAGTACTGCAATCTGGTAGTCAGAAAATGCTAAAAGTTTTACAACAAAAAAAAGACATAAAGGAAAGCACAAGAAATATCTAAGTGCAGTATGAACACGCAGAATATTTAATAAAATTAATTTACAATTGAACACACTATTCAACCTCATAAAAAATATATATGAGGTATATCTCTTGCATAAAAATGTTAAAGATGAAAAATCATGGAGTGCCAAAGTGTTTTACACATGAATACCATCAAATCAGAGTAGCTTTCCTATGGGTAGCCACTTGTGCTTTATAATCGTCCGTACTTGTTCACGGAAGCAGTCACATCCTTTGCACGCTCCTGGCCAGCTGTACCCGCTCCTGTAAAAAGAAAATAGACATTACTCCAATACCAGTTATAGGAAGACGCCAGTCTAGATGTAGAATTAATTAACGGAATCCAGGACTTTTGAGAGTCAACAGTACGGATGATTGTAAACCAAGGAAAATTAAATGTGGCTACCCGTAGTACTGCTACTTGGATTTGACGGTATTCGTGTGTAAAACACTGTGGAACTCCATATTTTTTCATCTTTAACATTTTGATGCAATATATATATTTCATGAATATAATATTTTTCTGAGGTTGAATAGTGTGAGTGTGCAATTTTAAATTAATTTCATTAAATATTCTGCTTGTTTATACGGCACTGTCTTTTTTCCATTGTGAATCAATCAGCATTTAAGTGCCTTTTTTGTAAAGCCATTTGGTAAAAAAAAAAAAAAAACTTTAAATACTTTTGAAAAATGCATAAAAAAATGTGGCTTGACACTTGCTATAATTGTAGAAATTAAATGATCCTGTAAACTATTTGCAATATACTTACAACAGAATTTGGCAATTTTAAGCATATATATACTTGCTAGTTTTAGCCTGCACTGAAATGAAGATTGTTCAACTCGAGATTTAAGATTAGGAGGTTGCAATTTAAAAAAAATTAAAATGTGTCCATGAATGGAAATTATATTTCTTTCATTAAATATAATGGGCCAGATTACAAGTGGAGAGCTAATTAACACTCCCGCTCGAGCATTAATTACTCTAGAAGTAAGCTTTTCGCGATCGTCGGGTTGCATATATTTTGGAAAAATGGCACCGATAGACTTACTTGACCCTGGGTTGCCATAAACCTTCAATTTGTAAATAGTGATGTCGCGAATTGTTCGCCGGCAAATAGTTCCCGGCAAACATAGCATGTTCGCGTTCACCGCGGCGGGCGAACATATGCAATGTTCGATCCGCCCCCTATTCGTCATCATTGAGTAATACTTTGACCCTGTACCTCACAGTCAGCAGGCACATTCCAGCCAATCAGCAGAAGACCCTCCCTCCCAGACCCTCCTACCTCCTGGACAGCATCCATTTTATATTAATTCGGAAGCTGCATTGTTAGTGAGAGGAGGGACAGTGTAGCTGCTGCTGATTTAGTAGGGAAATCTATAGCTAGGCTAGTGTATTCAGTGTCCACTACATTCCTGAAGGACTCATCTGATCTCTGCTGTAAGGACAGCACCCCAAAAAGCCCTTTTTAGGGCTGCTTTTTTTTTTTTTTCCTGTGTAATCTAATTGCAGTTGTCTGCCTGCCAGCGTGTGTGTCAGGCTCACAGCGTATACTGTGCCCACTTGCCCAGTGCCACCACTCATATCTGGTGTAACAGTAGTGTAGATTTAAAACAAACAAACACTTTTTTGACTGTGTTAAATAATAGCAGTCAGTTTCCTTCACACGTGTGTGTTTAAGTGCCTGCCTGCCCGGGCACAGTGTCACCCAAGTGCAACTCATATCTGGTGTAACAATAGTGTACATACCTGATGTTTTGAAGCACTTTATTCCAAACAATTTAGGAATGTTAGGTGATTTATGCCCTTTATGGATTAAAACCAGACTCTGCATCAACTATGTAATTTTCCATGGGAGTTTTGCCATGGATCCCCCTCCGGCATGCCACAGTCCAGGTGTTAGTACCCTTGAAACAACTTTTCCATCACTATTGTGGCAAGAAAGAGTCCCTGTGAGTTTAAAAATTTGCCTGCCTATTGAAGTCTATGGCGGTTCGCCCGGTTCGCCCGGTTCGCCTGTTTGCGAACAGTTGTGGAAGTTCGTGTCCGCCGTTCGCGAACGCAAAATTTTAGGTTCGCGACATCACTATTTGTAAAAAGAACAATAAAGCGAAGGTATGCCTGTATATATATATATATATATATATATATATATATATATATATATATATATATATATTTAGGCATGTATATGAATGTATCTCAATGTAAAAGCCATATGCCTGCCTTTTTTTGTTCCAACACCTGACATATCATATCTTTGAGCCTTTAAAACTTTTGTGTGCAATATTTTTTGAATACTTTTTAGTATATAGTGTTATTATGAGTGTATTTGTAAAATGTTTGTAAAATTTTTGATGTATTTTGTGACACTTTTTAGTTTTGCAAAACAGTTCACCAGAGCTCTGAAGTTGCGGTAATCTTTCTAGCGTAAATCGCAATTGCACTCAATCAATGGCGTTTATTTTCAACTTGTAATATGATAGATAAGCCTGACAATTGCAAACACCCGCGATAAACCCCTTATCGTTTGCACACAAATGTTTGCAATCCACTCATAATCTGGCCCAATATTTACATTCTAAAGATTGAGTTATTATGAATCTATACAGCAAAAAAAGGAAAACATCTTACAGTTTTCATATTTCAAAGAAAAAAACAAACCATCAAACTCCACTGTATTTAAACTCACTTAATCTTGCAGTCTCCATGTTTGTCTAACTAAACATATAATACATGGTCCAAGCAAACACGGCTTCTTCAAAAGATAAAAAAATTCAAAGTTTATTCAAACATTAAAAGCACAGAATTGACATAGTATCCACTCCATAATAAAACAATGTATCCCAAAGAGAGCAGGGGAGCTCGACACTCTAGCACAGATGCATTTTGTGCCTATGCAGATTTGATCACTGCTTGCTGGAGTGCCGATATCAACCGCTATTTATCTCAAACGTTTTAAAGATAGAGTCACAAATATTACACAATTATACCCCCCTACCTACTCAATTGTAAAACAGTAAAAGAGGAACAGCGTATTTACAAGTTGAAGTAAATCACATAGGTTACATGATAAAGTCAGATGATGTTAAAAATGGTAACAAAATTGTTCACTAAAAATAGTATTTTATGAAAAACATAACTCAAATGATATTCTTAATAATATTTGTATGAAACATCATCAAAAAACATTGTTTAACTGACAAACGTTTAGGTAACGCTCTCAAGATTGTTGTTGCTAGTACAGCTATTTAAATATAATTACCCTAAACTTCAGATAAGCTCCTACAATCCGGGAGCTAAATTATGTTTATCTCATTCAATTTCATTATTAACATCATTACTTAGCGAGTCATATAAGAAGTGCCTAAAAAAGTTTGGAGACACAGCTTGCCAAGGCACTCCTTATATGATGCTCTAAGTAATAATCAGCTAGATTACGAGTTTGGCGTTATGAGCATAACGCTGCTTTTTCCCTAACGCCGCTATTACAAGCCTTGCAGGTATAGCTGTACCGCACACTTTTTTGGGCGTCACGTAACGTCAGTACCGCACTTTTAAAAAAGTCCTTTTTCAATGGGACTCCCATAGCGCCGGTATTAAGGCCAAAAAGTGAGCTGTACACCCTAAACCGACAAGATTCGTACCGCCATCTAAAGTCAGTAGTTATGAGTTTTACGTTACAAAGCTTTAACATAAAACTCATAACTAAACTGTCACAAAGTACACTAACATCCATAAACTACCTATTAACCCCTAAACCGAGGCCCTCCCGCATTGCAAATAATAAAATAAAATTATTAACCCCTAATCTGCCGCTCCGGACATCGCCGACACTTAAAAAATGTATTAACCCCTATTCCGACGCTCCCCGACATCATCGCCACTATAATAAAATGATTAACCCCTAAACCACCGCCCTCCCGCATAAAAAAACTATTTAAATATAATTAACCTCTAATCTGCCGTTCCCCCACTCCACCACTATAAAAAACCTATTAACCCCTAAACCAAACCCTAACGTAACCCTAACACTAACACCCCCTTACATTAAATATAATTAAAATAAATCTAAATAAAACCTACTATTAACAACAAACTAATTCCTATTTAAAACTAAATACTTACTTACCTGTAAAATAAAACGTTAGCTAGCTCCAAAATAAATAATAGTTACATTGTAGCTAGCTTATGTTTCATTTTTTTATTTCACAACTAAGTTTGTATTTATTTTAATTAGGTAGACTAGTTAGTAATCTTCCAATGGCTGTTGAAGAATGAAGTTTCCCTTTAAATGACGTCATCCAAGATGGCGTCCCTTACATTCCAACTGGCTGATAGAATTCTCTCAGCCAATAGGAATTAAGGGAGAAAAATCCTATTGGCTGTTGCAATCAGCCAATAGGATTGAGCTTTCATCCTATTGGCTGATCCAATCAGTCAATAGGATTGAGCTTGCATTCTATTGGCTGATTGGAATAGCCAATAGAATGCGAGCTCAATCCTATTGGCTGATTGCAACAGCCAATAGGATTTTTTCCCCCTTAATTCCTATTGGCTGATAGAATTATATCAGCCAATCGAAATGTAAGGGATGCCATCTTGGATGACATCATTTAAAGGGAAACTTCATTCTTCAACGGCCATCGGAAGAAGAGGATGCTCCGCGCCGGATGTCTTGAAGATGGACCCGCTCCATGCCGGATGGATGAAGATAGAAGATGCTGTCTGGATGAAGACTTCTGCCCGCTTGGATGAAGACTTCTGCCGGCTTCGATGAGGACTTCTGCCCGCTTGGATAAAGACTTCTGCCGCCTGGATGAGGATGGATGTCCGGTCTTCAAAAACTGTAAGTGGATCGTCGGGGGTTATTGTTAGGTTTTTTTAAGGGTTTATTGGTTGGGTTTTATTTTTAGCTTAGGGTTTTGGGCAATGTAAAAGAGCTAAAGGCCCTTTTAAGGGCAATGCACATCCAAATGCCCATTTCAGGGCAATGGTTAGCTTAGGTTTATTTAGATAGGATTTTATTTGGGGGGTTTGGTTGTGTGGGTGGTGAGTTTTACTGTTGGGGGGTTGTTTGTATTTTTTTTACAGGTAAAAGAGCTGATTTCTTTGGGGCAATGCCCCGCAAAAGGCCCTTTTAAGGGCCATTGGCAGTTAAGTATAGGCTTTTTTATTTTGATAGGGCTATTAGATTAGGAGTAATTCGTTTTTATTTTTGATAATTTCTTTTTATTTTGTGTAATTTAGTGTTTATTTTTTTGGAATTTAGATAAATGTATTTTGTTAATTTAATTTATTTAATTTTATTGTAATGTTAGGTGTTAGTGTAACTCAGGATAGGTTTTATTTTACAGGTAAATTTTGTATTTATTTTAACTAGGTAGCTAGTAAATAGATAATAACTATTTACTAACTAGTCTACCTAGTTAAAATAAATACAAACTTAGCTGTGAAATAAAAATAAAACCTAAGATAGCTACAATGTAACTATTAGTTTTATTGTAGCTAGCTTAGGGTTTATTTTACAGGTAAGTATTTAGTTTTAAATAGGAATTATTTAGTTATTAATAGTACGTTTTATTTAGGATTATTTTAATTATATTAAAGTTAGGGGGTGTTAGGGTTACGTTAGGGTTAGACTTAGGGTTACGTTAGGGGTTAATATATTTATTTAGTGTTAGTGATGTGGGAGGCCAGAGGTTTAGGGGTTAATAACTTTAGTATAGTGGTGGCGGCAACATTGGGGGCGGAAGATTAGGGGTTAATAAATGTATGTAGTTGGTGGCGAAGTTGGGGGCGGTAGATTAGGGGTTAACAAATTTATGAAGGTGGCGGCGACATTGGGGGCGGCAGATTAGGGTTTAATAAGTGTAATGTAGGTGTTGGCGATGTCGGGCGGCAGATTAAGGGTTAATAAGTGTAATGTAGATGTCGACGATGTCGGGGGTGGCAGATTAAGGGGTGTTTAGACTTGGGGTTTATGTTAGGGTGTTTAAACATACATTTTTTTCCCCATAGACATCAATGGGGCTGCGTTACGGAGCTTTACGCTCCACGATTGCAGGTGTTAAGCTTTTTTTTAGCCGGCTCTCCCCATTGATGTCTATGGGGAAATCGTGCATGAGCACGTCAAAACACCGCTTGTTATTGGGTGAAGTATGGAGCTCAACGCAACCATATTGCCCGCACAAACCATTTTTTTGCAAACCTATAATAGCAGCGCTATAAAAAGGTGAGCAGTGAAAATAACTTGCAAGTTATTAGCAAGCCAGCAATAACGCAAAACTCGTAATCGGGCTGAATGTTAACAATCAAATAGAATGAGATAAGCGTATTTTTGCTCTAGGATTGTAGGAGCTTACCCAAAGTTTAGGGCAATTATATTTAAATATAATTAGAAGGTATAAGGGAATGTTATGTTATTTTTATGAGATGGGAGTATACTTAGGAATAGCTTTATACTGACCAGAAACGTATATTTTGGTCTAGGAACACAGGAGTGCATCTTTACAGAGAGCAGCAACACTACATTATTTCCCCTGGTGGATAATTCAGCCCATAGTACTATTGAAAGGTAAATACATCAAAACAAAGAGGGCTATATTACAGGTAGAGTGGTATTACAAGTGGTATTACAAGCGGATAGTTAAATACTTTAACCAATTCATCTTAATGCAGCCAAAACTCTTTAAACACATCTTATACTTTAAAGGGACAGTAAACACCTTAATAGTTTAATATAACATGTTTATTTATACAACTACTTTGCAATAGATTTTCACTGTTTATTTTGACCCCCTTTCATGTAATTTAGCTCTGAAATTGAGCAATTTCTAATACTCTGAACTTGAATGGTACCCTGCCAATTTCTCAAGAAAAAATCCTTTTAGGTATCTTTTTATAATTGGCTTTTACTGATAACTGCAAATAAATAAATTTGATAATAACAACGGCAATTTTGTTAGAGTTACCTAAACATTTGTCTGTTAAACAATGTTTTTTGATGATACTTCATACAAATATTATTAAGGTTTTTAGCTCATTCTTTCCATATCGTGTACGTTTAAAGGTATATATAGGGGTAGATTTATCATATAGCGAATCAAGTCCGCCCTGCATCGCTAAATGCCGACAGCATACGCACTCGGCATTTAACATTGCACAAGCAGTTCTGGTGAACTGCTTGTGCAATGCTGCCCCCTGCAGATTCATGGCCAATCGTCCACTAGCTTCATCATAAGTCCTGTTTCGGGTGAGCCTGAAGGCTCGCGCGGAAACAGGGGCATTCATGGCCATTCCGCCATTAATAAATCAACCCCATAGTATCCAATTGCTGATAACTATAATACTTTTTAATAGACCTTGCTTAAAAGATACTTTTTATTTACTGTTTCATTATTATTGATGCTACGAAAAATAAATATAATTTATGTGTTAAGACTCACTCGATGAGACCAAATTATCAAGCTCCGAAAGGCTCGCCGTAACAGCAGTTATGAAAAAGCGGTCTTAAGACCACTGCTCCATAACTGGTCCGCCTGCTCTGCATCAATCCGCCCGATCCCATACGATTTGACTGATTGACACCCCCTGCTAGCGGACGATTGACCGTGAATCTGCAGGAAGCGGCATTGCACAAGCAGTTCACAAGAACTGCTTGTGCAATGATAAATGACGACAGTGTATTCTGTCGGCATTCATCAATGTCTGTCGGACATGATCTGCTGAGCGGATCATGTCGGACAGACCGATGATAAATCGGCCCCAATAAGTCACGTCTATAGACTTAGTGTATCTAAGTATTTTTGAGTTAAGTGCACATTTTCATAGGCTACAAAAGCAGATGTAGGACATTTTATACGTAGCATTTTATAACTCTCACTTCTTTTTCTTTAAAGCTCTCATTATTTCTATGAGAGACAGTTCACCACCCATTTTCTTTGATAATTGCCCTGACTGTCCCTGTAAGACAAAATGTGTTTTTTTCCCATTTTTGCTTGTGAACTTTTGATCATGAGACTCTCAGAGTATAATGATTACCAGTTTTCCCTGGTTTTAACATTTTGGTCTCAGAGCTAACCTTTAGAATTAGAAAAAAACTACTTTTAGAGCAAAATATTCCTTGAGTAACCATAAAATCTGAATCTTTTTTTCTTCTTAGAATGAAAATCGTTCTGCTAACCATCTCAATAATAATGCTATATGCTCTGATTTTATATTCTTCAAAGAATGTCCACAAACCCCAAGGTAGGCATCCTGAACCTTTTAATATTAAAACTGTACCATGGCTTTTTAATGGTTATTATTATTTTAAAGGGAAGCTTTTTATTATTATTCTTAATAATAATTATAACAATAATATTAATAATAATCGTATATACTAAAACAGTATATTAAATACTGCATAAAACATAATTATCTTGTATTCAAGCCTCTAAAAACTGCCTCCTTATTTCAGTTCTTTTGACAGACATGCATTTTAGCCAATCAGTGCTGGCTCATAGGAACTCCATGTGTGTGAGCACAGTGTTATCTATATGACACACATGAACCAACACCCTCTAGTGGTGAAAAACTATCAAAATGCCCTGAGAGAAGTGGCAGCCTTCAAGGGCTTAGAAACTAGCATATGAACCTCGTAGGTTTACCTTTCAACTAAGAATACCAAGAGAACAAAGCAAAATTGGTGATAAAAGTAAATTGGAAAATTGTTTAAAATGACATGCCGTATCTGAATCATAAAAGTTTATTTTGGACTAGACTGTCCCTTTAAGATCTATGTGAAGGATAATTGTTTATAAACAATTTAAAAATTATAGTTAGAATCTCCATTCAGGTGTTTTTTTTTTAATTAAATTCTAAAGCATCTAAAAGTTGAGATTGTCTTCAATGTCCCAAAAACATACTTTCTATTGTTATTAGGGCATCAGGGTAGGTATATATGTGTGAATAAATTAAATATTTTTAATTACAGGTAGTAAAATAATCAAAAGGAAGACCATGGATTTTGGATTACATGGTGAGTACAACAACACAAAAAATTATGTAAATGTACATTAATATTTTACCTCCTCCATAACCGCAACGATTATTTATTTTATTTGCTGGGGGGAGGGGGATGTTGAGAAGCATTTTAAGAGAACTTATAACCTGTTTCTAATATTTAATTACAGACTTGGAGACATCTAATTTGGCTTTAAATAATACTCCAATCTCTATTAATGTCCCCACATCCCTTAATGATTTGGCTAAATGGCCACATTACTGCTCCTATCTCTGTTGTAAGCTGTTATATATACTGGATGTATTAATGATAAACAAAACATTCTTCCACTGTTGAATGCTGTGTAACCTGTTATTAGTTTTATAATAAGAATAAGCAACAAGGTCACTGCTTCCTTTTTATTGTCACTATAGTCATGTAGTTTCAAAACTCTTAAGTGAATGTGGCATCAAGAGTTTCACATTAATGTAGAGAACTTGGAATGATAGTTTTAAAATGGTTGCTGTAATTATGAGTTTTTATATTTGTAACTCTATATAGGAAGTGTTTTTATTTTGCTTTTTATTGTTGTTCCAGTTGTTTTATTCAAAACTGATTTGTGACATATATATATATAACTGAAAATGTATATCCTGTGATATTCACTATCCCAGAGAGCGTCATTACTTTCTATTTTGAGTCACTTGAAACATGAAAGTGCTGCAGCATAGCTGTTAAAAGCTGATCAGAAAAAAAGAATCACATAAAAGAAATCACTTCTTTGTTAAAAAAAAAAGGGAGATATTTTATTTTACCTCAGATCTGATTGTAAACACAATTTAAGCAGTTAATCAGAAGGCATGCCTAAGGACTTGCAAGGCCATGTGCAGCACAGTTAATTGTATTCATCCTCAGTTTTAAGAAGTTTACTATAAAATCTTGTGAGATTTTAGTGAAATATTATGAGACCACAGTAAAGCAATGTAAGCTGACTCCCCCTGCTGGCAGGCTCCTGTACTGCAGATACATTGATTATATGCCAGAACCACCTAGCATGTCAGGTGGTGTCAACTGACCAACTGCACTGGACTATTAACTGTTGCAAAAACAAAAGCTAAGGTGTATGAAATAACTTAAATACAACTTTAAACTATCAAGGAGCATTATTTTAAATCAAAAACCATAATGCTTAGTTTCATGAGCATACATTCAGTCATGTTAGCTGAAGAACTGAACTGACAACAAATACCAATTATAAGTTAATTACATTTTTCTAAAAAAAAACAACACTTTTTTCTACTTTGCATAACTTAAGTATGACTTGAGCAATTTGGCCGTTCTGTAGTCAATAGTAATAATGAATTTTCAGCACATTTGACTTTGAAAATTTAAAATTAAACAGGAACTTTGTTTAAATTTAAACCATATATATATAATTTTCTAATTAGCTGCCAGACCTTATTTCATGTTGCATATATTCTCCCAGTAAATATATAAAACTTGTGCAAAGAAAAAATGAAAATTCAAATGATGTTTTCCCAAATCAATATAAACTGAATTTGACATGGGTGTATAGTTTGAGACTAATATTGACAACACCAGGTCTATATCTCTAAGTCCAAATTAGACAATATGGAGATAGCGTTTAGAAAGAGTGGAGAAAAAAAAAAGAAAGAGTGAAGAGATATGAGAGGGGAGAGAGGGAAAATTAAAGATTAAGGGGTCAATGTATTATAGTGCGAGTGGACATGATACGATTTAGCGTATCATGTGCGCTGCACATCGATAAATGCTGTCGGCATTTATCATTGCACCAGCAGTTCTTCTGAACTGCTGGTGCAATACCGCCCCCTGCAGATTCACGGCCGACCGTGTTCGATCGGGTTGATTTCTTTCCGCCTCAGAGCAGACGGACAGGTTATGGAGCAGCGTTTTTTAGACCGCTACTTCATAACTTCTGTTTCTGGCGAGCCTGATAAATATGCCCCATGGTCTGAGAGAGATAGGAGGGGGTAAAAAGAGAGATTGGTGAGAGGAGGCAGAGATGAAAGATAATTATAAAAAAAAAAAATTTCAGGTCTGCTATGACCACACATTAATGTCAACACTCTCTGTACTCTCTCAGTTCAACAGCATTTTTCTGTCCAGCTGTTGTCTTCCCCAGAACCCTAGTCGATGTTCTTAACTGCTATGCACTTATTTTTGTTAATTTATTACTGTATGTAGCATTAATGAATTTAGAGTATAAAAAGTATTAAAAAATTACTTCACAATATGGTGTTTCACATTGGCAAAACATGTGCAAAGAGGGGGAAGGGTTAGACGGTTTGGTGTGGGCGTCTAGTGGGCGTGGCGAGTTACATTTTGCGCTAGCTTAGGGCTTGAGATTTTGAGCCCTGTATATATATATGTGTGTGTGTTAATTAGCGCTGTGAATGATTTCAATTTGATTCTCTGTATTGAGTTGTACGCACATAAAGGCAGTTATATGACAACTAAAACAGTTGTACATTTTTTTATGACTCTCTATGACAGACAGGGCCTGTCAGCTTTGTTGTACATTCCTTATAGGCTTGATCACAATCCTTTAGAAAATCTTTGTTATAACCACATCCTGTGCTAACTGCTACAAAGCATCTCAGTCTATATAAATGCAAAACCTGTTCTGATTACTGCAAGTTGCTGTCCTGGTCAAGTTTTGATGACACAATTACTGGGTCCAATTCCTGACTAGTCAGGAAGTTCCTGACTTAAAGATTGCTAATTTCTCTTCTTTGTGTGGCATAGTCTTGTGTACCATTGCATCAAAGTTCCAGTCACTATTCAACTATATTATCTGCAAGTTTAAGTTGACTAAATTTATTTACACAACCAGTATATAAGTATCAGTCCAACAGTGTTTTCTGATTACACCAAACAGCCGTCATCTATATAGTAGTATAGCAGCAACACTAAGGGCTCCATGTACTAAGCAGTCAGCGAGCTACCCGCAACAAATCTTGCGTCAAAATTCGCAAAATGATATGTACAAAGCCGTCAATTATGTTAAAACTCGCATCTTTAAAATTGCGAGCGTACTTATCCGCCAAACCTCGCTACCGCTCCATTTTTCACTGTAATTAGACACATTTGACCACCAACTCGCCAAAAACGAATGTACTAAAAAATCTATTTGTCCGCTCGCTACAATTTCCGCTCCCACCTCGTTATTTTTGCCTCGCCACCTTTTAGGTGGCGGGCAAGGTACAAAACAATAGGAAAGTCAATCTAGACGCCAGTCTAGACATATATAAAAGGCAGTAATATCAGCATTGTACTTACAGCATAACTGGCGTCTAATTTGTCTCTCATTTCCATGTACATAAATTGCGCCCAATTTGTCGACTGTAATTAAAGAGTAATCTATATTTTAAATTTGTATTGTATAGTTGTCAATCTTTATAATTATTTTTATATTAATATTTATATATTATCAGATCCAGATGAAGCCATATCCAAATTGTAAATAAATATTACAAAAATAACGCTCTGTTATCACTCTTCAAAAAATTTTGAACAATAATAAAGTTATTTAGATAAGTTGAACTTTTATAGGAGCAAAATTCTATTCCCGTGACTACTATGATGTTCGTGACACCTTGCATGTCACGTGTTAATAATTGGCCAGACAATTCAACTGAAAGTTAAGTACATCAGCTTAGTCGCGGCGAGCGAGGCATCAAATTTATCAACAATCCGCAACTGCTTGCGGCGGGCTAGACTTGTCTATTTATTGGGGGAATATTAGTACATAGCGACAGCGGACACCATTTCGCCCGCGGCGAGTAACGGCGAGTTTATCCGCGTCTACAATGACGGATGAATTGACGGCTTAGTACATGGAGCCCTAAATTATATGTCCTGGTGGATAATTCAGCCCATAGCCATATTGAAAGGAAAATACATGATCAAAACAAAGAGGGTTATATTACAGGTAGAGTGGTATTACAAGTGGAATGACAAGTGGTGTTACAAGCGGATAGTTAAATACTTTAACCAATTCATCTTAAAGCAGCCAAAACTCTTTAAGCACATCTTATACTTTAAAGGGACAGGAAACACCTTGAGAGTTTTATATAACATGTTTATTTATACATAATGAAACTACTTTGCAATATACTTCCTTATTTATTTTGCCCCCTTTCATGTAATTTAGCTCTGAAATTTAGCAATTTCTAATCCTCTGAATGTGAACTGCACCCTTCTGACTTCTCAAGTCTAACTTATTTTGGTATCTGTTTCTAATTGGCTTTTACCGATAACAATTCTGCAAATAAATGCATGTTATACTAACTTTATGATAGTGGCACTAGTCTGCTTACTAAAGCCCAGATTGGCTCCTCCAAAAAGGCAAATGGTGGGTTGAGTTTGGCTATTGAAAAATAATTGCAGAAAAAACAGTGTTAACTTGTTTTAAAAATGTTAAGCCTTGGCTGCTCTGTTATTCTTTAGCAGCACGACAGAAATGTTTTGTAATTACAAGGTGTTAACTGTCCCATTACGTAATGTTAGCTGCTCACTGCGCTCGTATTACAAGCGATCAGTTAAAGGGACAGTGAAGTCCAAAAAAAACTTTGATGATTCAAATAGGTTATATAATTTTAAACAACTTTCCAATTTACTTTAAACTTTCCAATTTACTTTAATCACTATAATAAATAAAATCAGCCTCCAGAACCTGTTGCCTTTATCCACTGTTAGCTACTAGTTAGATTGCAATCTTGTTAGAACAGTGATTCCACATGTGTTGTGTATACTTTGTCTCACTCTTCATGCTACAGTTCACTTAGAGGCCTCTAGTTATTAATGTGTCTACTTACCTGCCTTCGCCGGCCCAATACGCCCGCCTAAGCTCGCCTACCATCGCCGCCGCAGACCTGAAAAATCTCGCAAAAGTTATCAATAAATCTGTCAAAAAGCCGTGAACCAAGTACGGAGTGATGAGCAGCGGACTGTGATAGTTATCACTCATCCGATCTCGCTGCTCTTCGGCTTTTTTAAAAGCTTTATTGACAAGCTGTCACTAAGCACCCACACTAAACTACACTGTTCTACCCCCTATACCGGCGCCCCCGGAGCCCCCTGCAACTAAATAAAGTTATTAACCCCTAAACCGCCGCTCCCGGACACCGCCGCAACTATAATAAATGTATTAACCCCTAAACCGACGCTCCCGGAGCCCACCGCCACCTACATTATACCTAGTAACCCTTATCCTGCCCCCCCTATACAGCCGCCACCTGTAATACATTTATTAACCCCTATCCTGCCGATCCCGGACCCCGCTGCAACTAAATAAATTGTTTAACCCCTAAGCCGCCGCTACCGGACCCCGCCGCGCCCCCCCCTACACCGTCGCAACCTATAATACATTTATTAACCCCTATCCTGCCCCCCCTACACTGCCGCCACTATAATAAAATTATTAACCCCTAAACCTAAGTCTAACCCTAACACCCCCCTAACTTAAATATTAATTAAATATATCTAAATACATTGAACTCTTATTAAATTAATTATTCCTATTTAAAACTAAATACTTACCTTTAAAATAAGTAAAGTAAAATAAAGTAAAATAATTTTATTGTAGCTATCTTAGGATTTATTTTTATTTTACAGGCAAATTTCAATTTATTTTAACTAGGTACAATAGCTATTAAATAGTTATTAACTATTTAATTGCTACCTAGTTAAAATAAAGAGAAATTAACCTGTAAAATAAAAACTAACCTAAGTTACAATTACACCTAACACTACACTATACTTAAATAAATTATTCCTATTTAAAACTAAATACTTACCTGTAAAATAAACCCTAAGATAGCTACAATGTATTTAATAATGACATTGTAGCTATTTTAGGATTTATATTTATTTTACAGGTAACTTTGTATTTATTTTAGCTAGTTAGAATAGTTATTAAATAGTTGTTAACTATTTAATAACTACCTAGCTAAAAGAAATACAAAATTACCTGTAAAAAAAATACTAACCTAAGTTACAATTAAACCTAACACTACACTATCATTAAATTAATTAAATAAATTACCAACAAATAACTACAATAAAATACAATTAAATAAACTAACTAAAGTACAAAAAAAAAGCTAAGTTACAAAAAATAAAAAAAATAAGTTAGAAACATTTCAAAAATATTACAACATTTTTAAGCTACTTACACCTAATCTAAGCCCCCTAATAAAATAACAAAGCCTCCCAAAATAAAAAATGCCCTACCCTATTCTACATTAAAAAGGTAACAGCTCAATTACCTTACCAGCCCTTAAAAGGGCCATTTGCGGGGCATGCCCCAAAGAAAAAATAAACCTAACACTACCCCCCTGAAGATCATCCTACCTTTTGCCGTCTTCAGCCAGCCGACCACCGATGGAACCAAAGAGGAGATACGGAGCGGCAGAAGTCATCATCCAAGGGGCGCAGAAGAAGTCTTCCATCCTATTGAAGTCATCATCCAGGCGGCGTCTTCAATCTTCATCCATTTGGAGCGGAGCGGAGCCATCTTCAGACGAGCCTACGCGGAGCCATCTTCTTCCACCGACGATTGAACGACGAATGACGGTTCTTTTAAGTGACGTCATCCAAGATGGCGTCCCTCAAATTCCGATTGCCTGATAGGATTCTATCAGCCAATCAGAATTAAGGTAGGAAAAATCTGATTGGCTGATCCAATTAGCCAATCAGATTGAGCTTGCATACTATTGGCTGATCGGGACAGCCAATAGAATGCGAGCTCAATCTGATTGGCTGATTGGATCAGCCAATCAGATTTTTCCTACCTTAATTCCGATTGGCTGATAGAATCCTATCAGCCAATCGGAATTCGAGGGACGCCATCTTGGATGACGTCACTTAAAAGAACCGTCATTCGTCGTTCAGTTGTCGGTGGAAGAAGATGACTCCGCGTAGGCTCGTCTGAAGATGGCTCCGGTCCAGATGGATGAAGATTGAAGACGCCGCCTGGATGATGACTTCAATCGGATGGAAGACTTCTTCAGCGCCCTTTGGATGATGACTTCTGCCGCTCGGGATCTCCTCTTCGGTTCCATCGGTGGTCGGCTGGCTGAAGATGGCTAAAGGTAGGATGATCTTCAGTGGGGTAGTGTTAGGTTTATTTAAGGGAGGTTTGGGTTAGAGTAGGGGTATGTGGGTGGTGGGTTTTAATGTTGGGGGGGTTGTATTTTTATTTTACAGGCAAAAGAGCTGTTTTCTTTGGGGCATGCCCCGCAAAAGGCCCTTTTAAGGGCTGGTAAGGTAATTGAGCTGTTAACTTTTTAATGTAGAATAGGGTAGGGCATTTTTTTATTTTGGGGGGCTTTGTTATTTTATTAGGGGGCTTAGATTAGGTGTAAGTAGCTTAAAAATGTTGTAATATTTTTGAAATGTTTGTAACTTATTTTTTTTATTTTTTGTAACTTAGCTTTTTTTTTTGTACTTTAGTTAGTTTATTTAATTGTATTTTATTGTAGTTATTTGTTGGTAATTTATTTAATTAATTTAATGATAGTTTAGTGTTAGGTTTAATTGTAACTTAGGTTAGTATTTATTTTACAGGTAATTTTGTATTTCTTTTAGCTAGGTAGTTATTAAATAGTTAATAACTATTTAATAACTATTTTAACTAGCTAAAATAAATACAAAGTTACCTGTAAAATAAATATAAATCCTAAAATAGCTACAATGTAATTATTAATTACATTGTAGCTATCTTAGGGTTTATTTTACAGGTAAGTATTTAGTTTTAAATAGGAATAATTTATTTAAGTATAGTGTAGTGTTAGGTGTAATTGTAACTTAGGTTAGTTTTTATTTTACAGGTTAATTTGTTTTGTTTTTAACTAGGTAGCTATTAAATAGTTAATAACTATTTAATAGCTATTGTACCTAGTTAAAATAAATTTAAATTTGCCTGTAAAATAAAAATAAATCCTAAGATAGCTACAGTAAAATTATTATTTATATTGTAGCTATATTAGTGTTTATTTTAAAGGTAAGTATTTAGTTTTAAATAGGATTAATTTAGTTAATAAGAGTTATAATATTTAGATTTATTTAAATAATATTTAAAGTTAGGGGGTGTTAGGGTTAGACTTAGGTTTAGGGGTTAATAATTTTATTATAGTTGCGGCGGTGTAGGGGGGTCAGGATAGGGGTTTATAAATGTATTATAGGTGGTGACGGTGTAGGGGGGGCAGATTAGGGGTTAAAAAGTTAATATAGGTGGTGGCAGGGTCTGGGAGCGGCGGTTTAGGGTTTAATACATTTATTATAGTTGCGGCGGTGTCAGGGAGCGGCGGTTTAGGGGTTAATAACTTTATTTAGTTGCGGCGGTGTAGGGGGGGACAGATTAGGGGTTAATATGTATAATGTCGCTTGCGGCGGGCTCCAGGAGCGGCGGTTTAGGGGGTAATACATTTATTTAGTTGCAGCGGTGTCCAGGAGTGGCGGTTTAGGGGTTAATAACTTTATTTAGTTGCGGCGGTGTAGGGGGGGACAGATTAGGGGTTAATATGTATAATGTAGCTTGCGGCAGGCTCCGGGAGTGGCGTTTTAGGGGGTAATACATTTATTTAGTTGCGGCGGTGTAGGGGGGGCAGATTAGGGGTGTTTAGCGTATTTGAGGTTGATGGCTTGATAACTAGAGGCCAGAGAATTGACTTGCTCTGACTAGTACAATGATCAGTACTTACAGTGGGGCAAAAAAGTATTTAGTCAGCCACCAATTGTGCAAGTTCTCCCACTTAAGTAGATGAGAGAGGCCTGTAATTTTCATCATAGGTATACCTCAACTATGAGAGACAAAATGTGGAAACAAATCCAGACAATCACCTTGTCTGATTTGGAAAGAATTTATTTGCATATTATGGTGGAAAATAACTATTTGGTCATCTACAAACAAGCAAGATTTCTGGCTCTCACAGACCTGTATCCTCTTCTTTAAGAGGCTCCTCTGTCCTCCACTCATTACCTGTATTAATGGCACCTGTTTGAACTTGTTATCAGTATAAAAGACACCTATCCACAACCTGAAACAGTCACACTGCAAACTCCACTATGGTGAAGACCAAAGAGCTGTCGAAGGACACCAGAAACAAAATTGTAGACCTGCACCAGGCTGGGAATACTGGATCTGCAATAGGCAAGCAGCTTGGTGTGAAGAAATCAACTAAGGGAGCAATAATTAGAAAATGGAAGAAATACAAGACCACTGATAATCTCCCTCGATCTGGGGCTCCACGCAAGATCTCACCCCATGGGGTCAAAATTATCACAAGAACGGTGAGCAAACATCCCAGAACCACATGGGGGGACCTAGTGAATGACCTGCAGAGAGCTGTGACTACCGTAACAAAGGCTACCATCAGTAACACACTACGCCGCCAGGGACTCAGATCCTGCAGTGCCAGACGTGTCCCCCTGCTTAAGCCAGTACATGTCCAGGCCCATCTGAAGTATGCTAGAGAGCATTTGGATGATCCAGAAGCAGATTGGGAGAATGTCATATGGTCAGATAAATCCAAAGTAGAACTGTTTGGTAGAAACACAACTCGTTGTGTTTGGAGGAGAGAATGCTGAGTTGCAACCAAAGAACACCATACCTACTGTGAAGCATGGGGGTGGCAACATCATGCTTTGGGGCTGTTTCTCTGCAAAGGGAACAGGATGACTGATTCGTGTACATGAAAAAATTAATGGGGCCATGTATCATGAGATTTTGAGTGCAAACCTCCTTCCATCAGCAAGGGCATTGAAGATGAAACGTGGCTGGTTCTTTCAGCATGACAATGATCCCAAACAAAAATCCCACACAATGATCCCAAATACACTGCCTGGGCAACGAAGGAGTGGCTTTGTAAGAAGCATTTCAAGGTCCTGGAGTGGCCTAGACAGTCTCCAGATCTCAACCCCATAGAAAATCTTTGGAGGGAGTTGAAAGTCTGTGTTGCCCAGCGACAGCCCCAAAACATCACTGCTCTAGAGGAGATCTGCATGCAGGAATGGGCCAACATACCAGCAACAGTGTGTTACAACCTTGTGAAGACTTACATAAAACATTTGACCTCTGTCATTGCCAACAAAGAATATATAACAAAGTATTGAGATGAACTTTTGATATTGACCAAATACTTATTTTCCACCATAATTTGCAAATAAATTCTTTCCAAATCAGACAATGTGATTATCTTGATTTGTTTCCACATTTTGTCTCTCATAGTTGAGGTATACCTATGATGAAAATTACAGGCCTCTCTCATCTTCTTAAGTGGGAGAACTGGCACAATTTGTCTTCTTCTAAAACAAAAAAGATAAACCAACATTATTGCTTATAAAACTGAAATAACAATAAAATCTAGGAAGGCCAAGTCATCTTAAAAATGTGGATTGTTATTCAACTCAGCCAATACAGGTGTCGCATTTCATTCCATTCATTTATTTTTCTATCACAAGATTATACCTTCTTTTATTATCTATAACTTTCATACTCAATCTATTTAAATCTGTTATAGAAACTCAGATTACAATGATAAGAACACAAGTAAGCCTCTCCCGCCTTTAATCCACACAGAAAGAGCAAACTAGGATGTTAAAAAAATGAAGATGCTTGAGTCAAAGTATCAATTTGTTTCCATAAATGTAAGGTACTAACACCAAATGTAATGTGATTACTTTAATATACCAATGTACTTAATTGTTTGTTTTTGTAATTAAAGGGACATGAAACCCAATTTTTTCTTTCATGATTCAGTTAGAGCATACATTATTTAGAAACTTTCCAATGTTCTTCTTCTATTATCAATTTTGTTTCATTCTCTTGTTAAACTTGTATCCTCTATATTAATCATGAAATGCAGTTTGTTAGGTTTTATATCCCTTTAACAGTAGGTTCATTTACAGGCCAGAGATTAGGCTGCTAGAGAGAATCTTCTTTTAACCCCTTAACGACCAGCTAGTACCTAAGATGGCAGCAAATAGGTAGAGGGGAGGGTTAGAGATAGGCTGACCATATTGCCGCTTTAAAAAGGGACACATATGAAAAATACATATGTCAGGGCTGTTTTCAGGGCTGTTTAAAGAAATGGTTTTGTATAAGAACCCTCACATATGTATTTTTCATATGTGTTCCTTCTTAAAGCGGCAATATGGTCAGCCTAGTTAGAGACCTGTTTGGGGGGATCAGGGAGGTTGGGGGTAAGGGGGGATCTTACAGTGCAGAAAATATTTTTTAAAAAATGTATTAAAGCAAACAGCCTTTTATTTTAGTACTGGTAGTCTTTCTGCCAGTACTTAAGATGGGGGTGATCATTGTAGGGTGGGGGAGGGGAGAGAGCTGTTTGAGAGGGATTAGGTAGGGATCAGGGGGTGGGGTGTGTCAGGCGGGAGGGTAACCTATACATTAAAGCTAAAATTAACCCTACAAGCTACCTAATTAACCCCTTCACTGCTGGGCATAATACAAGTTTGGTGCGCAGCGGCATTTAGTGTCCCGCTAATTACCAAAAAGCAATGCCAAAGCCATATATGTCTGCTATTTTTGAACAAAGGGGATCCCAGAGAAGCATTTACAACCATTTGTGTCATGATTGCACAAGGTGTTTGTAAATAATTTCAGTGTGAAACCTAAAATTGTGAAAAAAAATAAGATTTTTTTTTATTTGATCGCATTTGGCAGTATGGTGGCATAAAATATACCAAAATAGGCCTAGATCAATACTTTGTGTTGTCTACTAAAAAAGATATATAGTTTTGATAGGTAAATATAAATATATATATATATATAAAAAAGCTCTATTTCTTTTTAAATGTAGTGATGGCAAAAATGCTAAAAATGTTCTGGTCTTTTGGGGAAGTTTTTCACTGAAATGCCCGGTCCTTAAGGGGTTAAAATTGTTTTAAAAAGTTAGTCAGCAACTCCTATTAACAGTCCAGATGCAATAGTTGGCATGGAATAAGAAGATTGGTGACAGTTCTGAAATATCAAAACAGAAGGAATCCACAATAGCAGTTAAAAGTTCCCCTTTATTCGAACGTTTGTTAAAACGAATCATCAGGATGATCCAACATTAAACATCAACACCCAGGTCCCAGCTGATGCCTTTTAAAAGGAGCAAATCGTTACATGATAAAAAAAAAAAAACAATAAGGAGTAACATTTGTAACAAATTATAGTGCCCAGTACAATGAAATATGCAAAATAGTATGTAAGCATTTTAATACACTATCTTCAGATGATAAACTGGTTTATGTTGTTAAAAAAGGTTTAAGGTGCTCTTACGACGTGGAAAGACTATTGGAAACATGGTTTCCCCTTCTAAATTATGCTTATTATAACTGACAAATTTAAATCTATGGTCACCAGAGAAGTATATAATATATGCGGTTGTTTGAATTGCACTTGTTGCTATGTGGTTTATCTAATCACATGTGTACAATGTAATTTGCAATACGTAGGGTTAACAACACGTGATGTCCGATCAAGGATACGTGAACACTCCATTACAATAGGAACTGCCTCTACTCCCATAGTTTAGCATTTTGCTTTATGTCCTAAAAAATTCTCTTCTTTCAAGTGGTGCATCATTGAACAAGTGCACAGACCTAAAAGAGGTGGTGATAGGGATTACCTACTTGCAAAAGAGAGATGTTCTGGATATTTAAATTGAAAACCTGAGTACCACTTGGTCTGAACTCTGAGTATGACTTAGTGAACTATTGGGAGTGATATAGATCATACAATAGAACTTGGGTTTTAGGGGGATAACTAGGAGTTAAGTAATAACAGATACAGTACCCTTATATGTGTCACGATACATATATTTTGTATCTATATATTATAATAAGTATCATTAACTAGGATCAGTATCTGATGTGGGATCTCAGTAAACAGAACTAAACAACTAGAAAAACTAATTGTATGAGGAATACATTAGGATTCTTAGCAGAGAATACCACAAATTGAATATCAATGTGAACTCCAAGAGGGTCACCCCCTCTGAGGAAGCGTTCTGTGAAACGCGCGTCAGGGGTCCAGCAGGAGTAGCGTTGTCTCTCCTGTCTGCCGTTTTTAACCTGCTTGCCTATGTCTAAATAAGAAATCTCTCTCTAACAAATAATTATTACTCATGGTGCCTACCAAGATTATATGCTAATACTTAAAAGTAAATCAGCCCTCGGATTGTAAGGACTTAGCTTGCTTAACAATATTTGATGGTGGGCCCATGTATACTTATATATTTTTTGGCTCTAAAAGCTAATCAGTACTTACTCTTGACTGGGTTTAAGTGTTTTTTAAAATTTTCTTTTCGCTACTACTGTGTGAATGTTGGTTCCTAGTTATTTAATAAAGACTTAAGGTATGATTGATATGGAACTTTTTAATATATAGTGTAATCTTTATCTGAATCCATTACTTGGAGTTCACATTGATATTCAATTTGTGGTATTCTCTGCTAAGAATCCTAATGTATTCCTCATACAATTAGTTTTTCTAGTTGTATAGATCATACAATGTTCATACAATGTTTTTTCTAGTATTAGCTCTAGATCTCTCTCATATGAACTATTACCAAATGTCATATACATATGGGTCAGCTATGCATTCATCTATTCACATACATAGACAGAGGTGTTTTGTCCACACACACTAAGTGTCACTAGATCTTATGGGTGTCACATCTATGGTTATATAAGTAATTATATGTATTTCATGTATTATAAATAATTATGGCTCTTATGACTGAGCCAATAATATATCCGATATATATATATATATATATATATATATATATATATATATATTTTCCATTTCTATTTCCATATGTTCTCTGTTTCTGTACATCTATATTCTTTTTATTAATTTTCTATATATATATTCGTAATTGTAATTCAAGCTACTCCCTGAGCATTGATACTGTGTTCAAAACTGCATCACATACATTGTTAAATTAAAGTTAAATTGTATAAACGTGTTTAATACATTATAAGCATTTGATGTATAACCAGGAATTGCGTTAGTATACTTTTAACATGTTTTAGCCAATCATGTAATGATTTGCTCCTTTTAAAAGGCATCAGCTGTGATCAGCTTGTTAGTCAAAATGCGTAAGCCCTACCAGGCTACATCGATTCCTGTTTGATGTTGGATCATCCTGATAATTTGTTTTAACAAAAGTTGGAAAAAAGTGGAACTTTTAACTGCTATTGGCGGATTCCTTTTGTTTTGGTTTACTTACAACTAGATCTGCCACAGTTTTGGCGTGTGAGCAAAGAAATCCCAGGACTAGTGCATGTCATGACTCTTGGATCACGTGGTACACTGCGTTGGGAAGTGGAGCAGTGGAGAGACCCAGAGATCAAGTGAGAGACGGAGCTGCTGGGGAAAAAAGTCCTGCAGCATTTTTAGAGTCTCCTCGATATTGGATGGACGGTCCCTGCATTCCACAAGAGTATCCATGCTAGTGATACAAGACCTAAATGTCTATTTGTGAGTACAAGAATATATTCACATTGCTTCACGCTATATAGTAGTTTATAAGGATCTTTGTGTTTACTTATGGTCCTGGGATATCTATTGGCACATGTACTGTGAGGATTATTATTATTGATTATAGAAAGAGTCGCTCATCACTTTGAATAGTTCTGAAATATCCCCATCTTTCAAATTTGCTTACAAATGGTTGTTTGTATATAAATTATATCTATCTATCTATCTATCTATCTATCTATCTATATATATATATATATACAGGTATATATACAGATAGATATTATATTTTCATTACAATACATTGCATCATAATTATGTGAAGTAAATCTAAATACTGCTACTTTACATCAAGTACTAGAATGAAAGTGGGGCACAATTGAACTCCACCATTAGCTTAGTACAACCTTGGTTTAACTCTCATGAATTTTACTGTGCACTCCCATACAAGTCTATTATGTGTGGTATTTAGTGCACAAAGCTCTCCAACACGCAGATACAAGCGTGCCCTAGACTATTTATTGAGTGATAAAAAAATAATTTTGTATTTGTAATATGAGGGCAAAAATAGAAGTGTTTCACTTGTAATCTAGGGCCCAATGATCTAAAGGTCTCTAGGCTGGCGAGATTATTAAAGAATGCTCACCATTACTTCTATTTCTCTGGTAGAATGGTCTAAAGCCACTTTTTACACTGAAAACAGGGTGTCTCACTAAGGGGCGTATACTGCATTTTTGTACGGGAAGGAGAAGCATACATTACAAAAGTGCATAATGAAAATCGTAATTTTAATTTTCATACAAAACAAATAATTGAACCATTCACACAAAAATATGCAGGAAAAATTTGTATTGTTATGGTGCATCAAAAAACATAAAAAAATTGTTCACAAAAAATCGTATTTTATCAAAAACATAAAATTTGTATGTAAATTTAACAGTAATAAATCATATTAAAAGAGCACAGAACATTGGAATGTAAAATATTTACAGTAACTACACACCATAACACTTTATTAAATAGGAATATTGCATTATTTATGTTTTTACATGATTTATTCTACTTAACTACAAAGGGCTCCAATGCATATATATATATACAGGAAAGTTCTACTCTGTGAAAAGCATTGCTGAGCTAAAAGAAGTTGCACCCAGGTGGTAAATCGCCATAGAACAGGCTAACAATGGTATTGAGCTGGTTGTTCGTTCCTGTGAGTGCATTTCTCTCTGTGTATATATATATATATATATATATATATATATATATATAAAATATATATCTTGTATGAATTTTATATGACATTTATATAAATTTTATGTGTATTGTATATGTATTTTAAAATGTGAATTCGATTGTATTTTGAATGTCATTTTAATTGTTAGGAGAGTTCTTTATGTGGGGTTTCTCACTGCTCCTTGCATTTTAGTAATAATATTAATTATCATTCCTTAGTAGGTGCCATACACCCTATTTAGCGCCATCCTGCTTCTTTCTGCACCTACATTTCCAAGAGAGGTTTTGAGGGACCTCTTTTTCATCTTTAGGACAGGCAGCTATATTTTGTGTCTTAGATTGATTTATATGATACGTCTATAGCAAATATTAACATATTGTAGTAATTATTTTAGTTTCCCCTGTTAGGAGCGCTTTTAAGGCTTATCTGGGGATCTTTTGTCCCCGGATATTCTATTTTTCCTCTCTCTCTTTATATATATATATATATATATATATATATATATGTATATATATATATATACAAGAGTTTATAAAGAGAGAATAAATCCTGGAATATGTATACCTGGATAAAAGACAGGGAATTCAGCACTCTTTTTTAAAAAATATTTATTAGCTCATGGAAATATTTGCAAGGTGTATCCAAAATTTAAAGCTTAGATAGCTAGAAGAGAAGGTAATCTCTGACACCCACGCCCTGACGAAGCCCGACACACCTAGCGGGTGAAACGCGCATCGGCATTGGACAAGCCGAACCGGAACATGTGGTCTGTGTTGATGCCATAGAACAGACACGCTGCAAGCAAACGTGCTAGATGGATTTCATATCTTGGTGTCCCTTGGAAGTCACTAAGGTTTTATAACTTTATACCAGCTCGAAGATAACTCTGGAGACAGGTCGTATAAAGTCACATTTATTGCCTGATTGATAGGCATATTCATTATCACACTGGATATCGCTACCCTGATGAGGGGGTCATATTAAAAGTCCTTAATTGTGAAAGGAGACTGCTATCTCTGACTAATGCTTGTGGCATACTAACATCATGCTTCATTGATTCGCAATCCTGCACTCTACCTCATGCCTTTTTCTGCTCCATGGCTAATACATTGCCTGCATGCATGACCAATTCAAAATAAGGACTGTTAACAATCTACACAATGACTTATTGTGACTAATGTGATTACCTGCTTACCAATCTTGCTGAGTTACTCTAACTTTAAGATTGCCGTATGTTTTGCTTGCAAACTAAATGATATATGTACATATTCTGGGGCGCTGTGTCGTAAACTACTTAGATCCCATTTTAATACCTGCCCGGCATTAAGCCTCACTTATTAAGGTGCCGCACGCAGCAGGGTGTAGTAGTTCGACAACTGTTCCCCACCAATATATCCTAATTACTAACATGTGTGTACATTGATATGCCTATGCCTTATTCTTACAAGATATATACACGTACCTTGGGGCACATTTTCAGAAACTACTTAGATCCCATTCTTATACCTGCCCGGCATTAAGCCTTACATACTAAGGTGCCGTAAGCAGCAGGGTGTAGTAGTCTGACTATTGTCCCCCACTGATATTCTTGTCACATTTAAGTATGTATACTGAGATGCCTATGCTTGCGACGTAAGGATATAAGAGGTTTTTAGCAGTAGGACACGTTACCTGCTGTTATATAGACATGTCAGCACACCACCATGCATGTTGATTGTTACTGTTCAGGCATGAACACTAACCCCTGACCGGTCAGGTTTGAATGTTGAACTTTTCTATGTTATCTCTATTTCTTAAAGGTGATTATATATACTATTTGGGTTTTCTTTGTGTATTTACCTAACAAGATTAACATCCCATGATATAGTTAGTGGGTGTCAGAGATTACCTTCTCTTCTAGCAATCTAAGCTTTAAATTTTGGATACACCTTGCAAATATTTCCATGAGCTAATAAATCTTTTTTAAAAAAGAGTGCTGAATTCCCTGTCTTTTATCCAGGTATACATATTCCAGGATTTATTCTCTCTTTATAAACTCTTGTATCTTATTTAAGGGTCTGCACCATAGTTTTGATATATTCATGACTAAACCAGTATATGTTTAGGAACTGGTTGGTTGCTTTCTAATAGCTCAAAGCAGTTGCGTCCCCTCCGTAATATTTCTTTATATATATATATATATATATATATATATATATATATATATATATATATATATAATGTTATTATTATCATTTATTTATATAGCGCTGCAAACCTCCATAGTGCTGGGTACAAAGAAAAAAGATTTTTGAGCTACTTAGTAAATGCAAGACGGCTGAAAAATGTGCACTACTTATTTAGCACAATAAATCACTATTCCCTCTGAGGTGTGCACGCTCACACCTTGCGTAAAATAAGTAGCACTCATTTAGGGCCATCTTACGGTCTCATGCAGACTGTAATATTCCAGCAGAGAATGGGAGTGAACATTAATATTATATTATTGTATTGTATGTATGTTAAAATGCTTGCTAACTGCATTAATCTATGCATGCTGTGCATTTATAGTAATGATGCTGTTACTTTACAGTAACACATAATCTGCTCACTGCTAGCAATAGGCCAAATAGGAGGTCGCCTAAGGACTCACTTAAACAGGGGTCTCATAATGTGTCTCTATCTTCATATGGGGATTTGTTTTTGTTTTTAATGTGTGGCATATGCATGGCATGTGGACGAGGGGCTAGTTAACAAAGAAGCAAAGGAACTCGCTATGAGTTCTGTCCCTGACATTCTGCTGGTTACTACTGTTTATTACCTGGGGCTACATGTTCCAAAATGCAGTACTCCAAGAAGAAAGGTGTGACTGTGGATTTTTATTGCACCCCCTCCTATTCTGCATTTATTAATACCACCCCTGCTGTCTTCTTAGTAGCTGAAAACATGAGTACCATGTGAATAGCCCACAGCAAGTAGTCATTTGCAGGTGTGATTGAGAGGAGGAGAGTAGAGATTAGTCTGATCAATTGATGAAGAACCTGATGATGTGATAATTAGCCAAACACTGCTTGAAGAGAAGCAGGGAGTATGGGATAGCCCGTTTGAGGGAGATCCAGAAGATGATCCTGTCTGTAATGCTGATGATTAATAAAAATAAACAAAAACATCTGCCCTTCCTTTACTAGTTACATTCTTTTTCTGCTATATTTTCTTCTCTTTCTCCTCATTCTATCTCTTCTCTCTCTCTTATTATGTCAGTATTCCCATTTTTATCTCTCCCCCTACCATCCCTGTCTTTCTATTCACTATCTTTCTGTCTCTTTCTGCACTCCCTACTTTATTTTCTTCAATCTCTCTTTCAGACACTCTTATATCTCTCTGCCCATCTCTATTCTATTATCACACTCTCCTTCATTCTCTTTCTTATATCTTTGCTTACTTCTTTTCTCTCTCTTCCCTTTTCTGTTTTTCTCCACTCTCAACCCTTTCTCTTCAATCTCCTTCTCTCTCTTGTTCTCTCTCTCTCACTTCTATCTATTTACTCTTCTCCCTCTTTACTTTCTATTCTTCTCTCCTTCTCTAGTCTCTCCCTACTCTATTCTTCTCGGTTCATTCTCTCTCTCTCTTTTTGTTACTCTTTCTTTCCTCTTTCACTTAACTCTCTTCTATTTTTCTTCTTTCTCCCTCACCTTTCTTCTTCAATTGCTCTATTTTCTCTCTCTCTAATCTTTCATTCTCTATCTCTTTTTCTGTTCACTTTCTCCACTCTCTCCTTTCTTTTTATGTTAACTCTCTCTCTCAGCTCTCTCCACCTTTCTTGCTCATTCCTCATCTATCTATCTATCTATCTATCTATCTATCTATCTATCTACCTATCATCTATCTATCTATCTATCTATCTATCTATCTATCCATCTATCTATCTATCTATCTATCTATCTATCTTTCTATCTATCTATCAACAGGCATACCTCAGAAACATTGCGGGTTCGGTTCCAGAATAAACACAATAAAGAGTATATAGCAATAAAGCGAGTCACATATATTTTTGGTTTCCCGTTGCATTTAAAAATGTTTATACTATACTGTAGTCTATTAAGTGTGAAGTAGCATTACCTCTAAAAAAACAATGTACAAACCTTAATTAAAAAAGAGATTATTGCTAAAACAATGCTAACGATTATCCGAGGCTTCAGCAAGTCGTAATCTTTTTGCTTTGTATACATGTTTACTTTGTATATATAAGTTTATATGTGTGTATATATGTTGGAAAAATGGTGCTGATAAACTTGCTAGATGCAGGTTTGCCACGAACCTTCAATTTGAAAAGTTCAATAAAGGGAAGCACAATAAAATGAGGTGTCATATTAATACTGTATATGTATGTGTGTATATACAAATTCATTGGAATTTTTCCGAATTCTAATAGATCCGAACCGAAATTTGAATCTATCCGAATTGATCCGAACCGAAACGAATTTTTCGAAGCTGCACAAGTCTAATATATATATATACAGTATATCAAAATATTTGAATATAAACAAAATAAGAGAGACTGCACTTACTGGATTTGCAAAGAAAAACAAAATACATTTTAATCCATAATAATACCAGTATTTTTATAGATTAAAAGTTGTTTTGCTTTTTCTTTGTCCAGTGATTGCAGTCTTTCTTTATTTGGTTAATATTCTATTTTGGATCTGGCACCATGGACTTTGATTCAATAAAAGTAAGAGTGCAGGTACCCTCCACTTTGCTTTTTGTGTGTGTATGTGTGTATACGGTATATATATTATTATCATTATTATACCCTATTTATGAAGCACCAACATATTCCGCAGCGCTGTCCATATATGCTTTCCATATAAATTCTGGGGTGGAAAAATATCGCTATGGTTAATAGTCAGGGGTTAAAAGCTACTAGGCCAGAGGGAAAAAGTTACTAGTCTCCTTTTTTTTCACACTCTCATTCTCTTTACTTTATCTTTCTCTCCTTTTTCTCTTAACCACTTCATACATTCATTAGAGTTCCATTTTCTTTTGCTTCAATATACAAGTACAGAATAACTACTTTTTTAAAATCTCACTTGCTAATTTGGAATAAATACAAATGTTATTTTTTTATGGTAATAAAGCTATTATATCAATAGTAAACCATCTATCCAACTCATTCCAAGTTATTGTAATGTCATCAATGTAGAACAAAGCACCAGATAGAGGTAAAAAAGAAATGAAAGTAGGAATAGGTAGTAGAGGATGAGGTCCTCTACCTATACCTACCTGCAACCTTGATATTTAGGGGCATATTTATCAAGCTCCGTATGGAAAGACCGCTGCTCCATAACTTGTCAGCCTGCTCTGAGGTAGCGGACAGAAATCAACCCGATCGAATACGATTGGTTTATTGACACCCCCTGATAGTGGCTGATTGGCCATGAATCTGCTGGGGGCGGCATTGCACCAGCAGTTCACAAGAACTGCTGGTGCAATGATAAATGATAAATGCCGATGTGGAGCGGACATGATACGTTACTTTGTATCATGTCCGCTCGCACATTGGTAAATATACCCCTTAGGCTTGTGGGCAAATTGTTGTACACCCAGATGGTCTAGTGGAGACAATGATATAAGAGACTTGTAATTTAACGTACTTATTTAAGAGCAACTTTGGAAATTGTGACTGTGAGGTTTAATCTTTGCCAAATTCCATAGGAAGGGTTTGAGTGAACTTTAATGCACAAAGGAACAGATTTCAGCTAAATGAATCTCGTATTTATATTCATAACAATTCATATTCAGATTTAGGGCTATATTATAAGTGGAGCTCAAAATATAGCTTTCACTAAAGCGATATTTGAGCTCCACTTTGTAAATGTGCGTTGGTATTACAAGTTAGGTGCAAAGCAACCTCATATTCACATTGCACAGAAGCATTGCATTCATGAGAGCGCGCTACCATAGACTCCAACGGGAGCCTTGTTCTCATGTCGTCAGACACAGCATGAGAACTACACAGTGAAGGGTAAGTCCCACAGCGATGGGCAGAAAATATAAGTATATATGTATATGACTATATACATATATATTTATGTATTAATATCTGTATATACACAGATTAACACATAAATATATATGTATATAGCAGGAAGCACACAGTTCTTACAATGTCATTTTTTTTCTAAGCCGCCAACTTTAGCCCCCAAAATCTGCCTATTGCAGTAATTTTTTTTTTTCAAATAAAAAAAATCAACATTTTTTTATTTTTAAAAAGGGACCTTACATGTTTTGAGGGTAGCAGTTGGGGCACTTTTAAAAAATTAACCAGACATCTGACTTATAGTCCTCACATAGGCCTCACTAACTGATGTGTGTGCGTGTGTGTGTGTCCGTGTGTTTGAGAGTATGTGAGAGTTTTTTGTGTGTTTAAAAGTTTGTGTGTGTAGTTGTGTGTTTGAGAGTGTGTGAGAGTGTTTTTGTTTGTGTAAGAATTTGTGTGTGTTGGTGTGTGTTTGAGAGTTGTATTTCTGTGTGTGTAAGAGTTTGTGTGTGTGTGTGTGTGTGTGTGTGTTTGAGAGTGTGTGAGAAAAAGCCTGGCTCAAGAGGAATGGAAGGGGAGGGCATTTGACCCTCAGAGACAGGAAGCAAGGGGGTGGGGTCTAGCTAGGGGTAGAGCGTGGATAAAGAGAGGGTCAACAGGAAGTATGGCCTCTTTTGTTTAAGCAGCGTGGGAGAAGCCATTTCTCTTCTCCCACCCTTACTGCTATCAGGAGACTACGCCATTAAGGACGGCTATGGAGGAACTTCCAGAGCTGCTGAGGATAGCGACATCCCTGTCGCAGGCAAAGGGGGCGGGCTGGGTACTCCAGCAGCTAAAGGAGGCGATCGGGCAGGAGGAAGGACCAAGGAGTGCTGAGGGAGGAACGTCCATCGTGAAGGAGGGAGCAGGACCAGATCATAACGGCAGTCAAAGCCGCCGGAGAGACTGAGCCCAATAGAAGGGGCGAAGAGTAGGCCAAGAGTAGGATCAGCGTCGGTGAGCAGGAGAGGCCGGACAGCAGCAGCTGCGCAGGCAGGTGTCAGGTATCAAAGCGGCAGTGATGACCGGAGGGCATCAGGAGCACAGGATGCAGGAGCCAGATTGAGGCCGCAGCAGCCGGCGGTCATGTGAACGGACGGCGGGACCACGGAAAGAGCTGGTAAGTAACACTGAGCCACCAATGAAAGGCACCAGGTTGGGATAGTGGGCCGCTACTCACCAAAGGGAGTGGGAGGGTGAGGGTGGGGAAGCCCACAGTAATAAGAGTGCTCAGTGTGGTCAGGGGTTATGAGGGGGGCATGAGGGACCAGTATTTGGCCCAAAAGAATTGGTAGGGGGCCTGTATATAAAAAATAAATAAAAAAATAAGTATACCTGGCATTATAAATGAAAAGGGAAAAGAGATTACTCGTGAAGAAGGGGGAATAAGGGAACACGTGGATGCCAGGCGGCAAGGGTTAGGGGTGGGGGGTTGGCTAGGTTGTAGCATAAGGCCTGGCCAACATATATGGGTTAAATAAGGGTGGACCTAGTTACACTTGTCCATTCACTTAGGGAGCCGTTAGTTAGGGGGCAGAATTGTTATGGCCATTTATGGCTTGCCCATGGGGGGAGAGAAGTTAGTTGTGGGGCTTTTCAGCCAAAAAAAAATAAAATAATATATAGTGAGTCACACAAGTGGGTTGCAGACGGCCTCTTTGGGGTGAGGAGGGGGAAATAATTTACGGTGTCTTTTTGATGTTGCAGTGGGCTTTAGTGAGCCAGCAGCCACTCTGGACCTGGACATGGAGCTATTCGAAATGGAGGGGGACTCCCTGCACATTCTGGAGCATTACAGAATGTAAGGAGGGAGGGAGAAGTGAGGCCGCCAGCTGGAGTGGTGAACATGGGCAGGGTGAGTGATACTGCTGCCTTGGCCCAGCTTTTACAGGTTCTGTCAGGGGATGCAGAGTGGGGAGCTCTGGCCAGGGGAGGAAGAGATGTGAGGAGAGGGATGCAGGTAGAAGAGGCAGGGAAGTGTATGGGGAAAAGGAGGGGCATGAAAATACTGCCTGGTTTCTCTCCCCTGCATTGCAGGATCCACAGCTCAGCCCAATCCGAGCACGGATCATCAGAAGGGAAGAACACACAGGAGCAGGTCCCAGGAGGGGGCGGTTTTGTTCCCCGCATCCTCAAAGAGGCAGAGAACAGGACCAGTTTTCTCCAACCTGGGCAAGGCTGGAGCACCAGGAAAGGGGCAGGAACATGGCACAGCGCACCCACTCTCATTCATGGAGGCAATTGGCATCTAGGAGGTCTGCATGGCAAAGGACAGATAGAGGACAAGAGTTGGCGACTATGGCTGCAGCGACAGGACTGGCAGCGGCAGGACCAGGACCTTCAACGGCACCTGCTACAACAGGTGAAGTGTCTCAGAATGTTAATATTCCTGGAGTGAGTAGAAGGATGGATGCAGGTCAGATGTCAATTTTGGAGGGTCTAAAGGCACTGATAGCGCAAGTGGAAAAGCAAGGGACATCACTAGGAACTGGGGGAAGAGCAGCAGCAAAGGCTTGGTCGGGGGAGGCAAGTGGATAGGGAGTGCTGGCGCCATCACGGCAGGAAGGAGCGGTCATGGGAGTTTGAAAGTTTCAGAGGAGGCCTTCAGGAGACCATGCCTTTGCTCCATAGGGCCACTGGGCCTGCACCTGGCAGCAGAGACTAAGGAGAAGATTTGGAAGAGGGAGTTTTTGGAAATTTTCTCACTATTACCACTGGATCAGTTCGTGGAGATCAAAGAGGATTCTAAAGCTGAACCGGGCAAGAAGGAGGAGAAGGAGAGGAAAAAGAGGTATAGGAAATTACCTAAAACTTTTGCTAATTGGTCCAGGGCCTTTTGCATCTTAGCCAGCGTCACGACAGAGAAGTTTCCTGAGCATGGAGCAGCCCTGTTCTGCTACTATGATGAGATTGCATCGGCATACAGAACCTTTGGAGGGATGGTGTGGTGGCATTATGACAAACAATTTTGTCAGCGTATTGCAGTTCATCCAGATATGCGGTGGGACGACCGCTACATGGGGATCTGGCTGAAGATCATGATGCCATTACAAGGAAGCCAGTCCTTTCGAGGGGCAAGTGGAGGATATGGGAAAAGCCAGGCCAGCGGGACAGTGGTGGCGATCAGAAAAAGCTTATGTTTCCAGTTCAATGAAGGGGCCTGTAAGTATAAGCACAAATGCTCCAATTGTGGGGGCCAGCATTTCCAAAGCCGTTGCTTCCATAAGGGAAAAGTTGGGTGGCAGTCCAGTGAGGTAGCCATTCAGGGCACAGACCCCTGTGAGGGTAGAAAGGTTGGCCCCGTGGCTAAAGCGTTACGGTAAAAATGGAAAAATGGCAGATGCAGAGTTGCAGTTATCAGGTTTTGGTTCTGGGTTTGTTATTCCTTTTGTTCACAGGCCGGAAGTTAGAAACTTGAAGTCAGCCAGAGATTTCCAGCTTATAGTGCGGAATAAACTAAAAGAGTTTTGACGGCAGTTAAGTATGCGTCCTTTGATAAAGCGGCTGATTTGGTTTACAAGGTGGGTAGGGGGACAATGTTGGCAAAAGTGGATGTGGAGGCTGCCTTTCGGCTGCTCCCAGTGCACCCGAGTTGTCATCACTTGTTAGGATGTTTTTTAGATGGTTCTCATTTTGTAGATTTAACATTGCCGATGGGCTGTTCTATTTCCTGTTCCAATGTTGAAAAGTTTAGTTTGTTCATTGAGTGGGTGGTGGCCTGGCGAGTGCAATGCCGTCGTTAGTTCACTATCTAGATGATTGTTTGTGGGTTGACCAGGTGGCGAAGATTGTACAAAATTGCTGGAAGTGTTTGGGCATGTAGCCGCGAAATTTGGAATTCCTGTGGCGACGGAGAAAACGGAAGGGTCTTGTATATCCTTGAATTTCCTGGGTATATCCATTGACTTGGTCAGGATGGAATGCAGCCTGCTGCAGGACAAGTTAGACGATCTGAAGGCAACCTTGGCGGCGTTGATGGGTAAGCAGAAGGCGATGTTGCGGGAATTGCAATCGCTTCTGGGGAAACTAAATTTTGCCTGCCGTATCATCCCGGTAGGCAGGGTGTTTTCCAGGAGGCTGTCCCTAGCTTTAGTGGGGGTGAAAGAGCCTCATCATTAGGTATGGGTGACATTCCTGGACAGTTTCAATGGGAGGGCCTTGATACCGCAACCTAGGGTGCTGACATCTGATCTAGAACTGTTCACTGAAGCGGCCGGTGGGATTGGGTTCGGGGCCTACCTTAGTGGACGTTGGTGTGTGGGGCAATGGCCTGAAGGTTTAGTGGAGTTAGGTCTTACTTAAAACATAACCTTTTTGGAGTTGGTTCCATTATGGGTAGCATTGAGAGTATGGCCATTTGAGCTAGCAGACAAGAGAGTTACGTTTAGATCTGATAATCTGGTTGTAGTTTCGGCGATTAGCAGACTGACAGCTAGTTCCCCTCGGTTATCCATCTGTTGTGGATGTTTGTGCTGGAATGTTTGAGGAACAATGTGTGTTTTAGAGCTGTTCACGTGGAAGGGGTAAACAATGGGATAGCTGATGCTCTTTCCCATTTACAGTGGGACCAGTTCCGAACCTGTGCCCTGGCCACAGAGGAGGTGGGAGACCCTTGTTTGAGGAGTCTGTGGTCCATGGCGTTTCAAACCTAGCAGGTTCGGTGATGGGAGCATTAGCTCAGAGCACTTGGAGGGCCTACTGGCAGGTATGGAAACAGTGGTGGGTCTTTATGAGTGAGAACAATGAAAGGGGGGTGCCGAACAGGCTAGACCTCTTGCTCAGGTGGATGCAGGTATGGAAAAGGGAGGGAGCCTCAAAAGCTATGGTACAGCGGAGGTTGTCCGCATTGGCCTTCCTATTTCAGCTGCTGGGTTGGGAGGACATAACAAAAGTGTTTGTTGTTCACCTTGCAGCCAGGGGTTGGGCACGAGACAAGGTGATGGCAGATGCTAGAAGGCCGGTTGTCTTCTCAGTTTTGCAGGCAGTGATAAGAGTGTTACAAGTCACATGTGAGTCTTATTACGAGTTTTTACTCTTCAAGACAGCATTTGTGTTGGCTTTTTTTTTTTTCGCTTTCAGGCTGTCGGAGTTGGTGAGTGTAAATAAGAGGTGGGATTCAGATTAATGAGTACATATCTGGTTTGCATAGATCTAAGACGGATCAGCAAGGTAAGGGGAAACTGGTCAGCTTGGGTGCAGTCGGTGGGGAATGTTGCCCTGTTGCATCTGTAGTAGGTTTTCTGGGGGCAAGGGGTGAGGTGAGCGGGCCCTTATTAGTGCATGCAACAGGTTCTTGTTCCGTTTCCAATTTGTGGCAGTTTCAGAAAGGCGTTGGTTGGGGGGGGCGTTCGCAGCATCGGAATTTGGGTCCCATTCATTTAGGATAGGGGCCGAAACTGAAACTAGTTTGTTTTGTTTGGGGGACCAGATGATAAGGAAGATCGGGAGGTGGGAACCTAGTCAAATTAAATCATATGTTCGCCCGGCTTTGGTGCTATGATGATTAATGGAGTGTTTTCTTTATGTTACAGGTCCCATTTCATGTTGGATAATCGGGCACTCTTATATAGTGAGGGCCAGGGGGGCTGCAATGAATAAGGAGAAGGGGAGCCAGTTGGGAATCGACCCCAATATGTCTGTTTTAAGGTGGTTTTATTTTGGTGGCATGAAATGTGATCAGGTGATGATAAAGGTGGTGGAATATGCTCAGCATTTTCACCCGCCAGGTATGTGGCTTATACATGTGGGGGGTAATGATCTAGGCTATCTTCCTCAAAAGACCTTAATTGAGATGATCCGGAAGGACATGGAAGGAATGTTGGAACTTTTCCCAGGGTTATTGTTGATATGGCAAAAGATGATAGCCGCACCACCAAGTTCAATGAATGAATTTCTTTATTGAGCCAAGATCAAAAAAATCAGCAACGTTTCGGACACAAGTCCTTAATATATTACATTTGAGCCCACACTGTACATGGATATATTTAGACTATGTATTAATTCATTGCTAAGTAAGGAATAGTTAAATTAAAATTATTTATAGAGGTGTGATTTTTGCAGTTGACCACATGGTGGCAGCATTTGGCTGTTAGTGATATACCTGGCTTTACAGGTGTTACAATTAGCTGTTAAGGTGTGACTTATTTGGGTATATAAGAAGTGAATCAGTGTCTGTTTGTTATGCAAGATTAAGGACTTGTGTCCGAAACGTTGCTGATTTTTTTGATCTTGGCTCAATAAAGAAATTCATTCATTGAACTTGGTGGTGCGGCTATCATCTTTTGCTATATTGACTGGGGGTATTGTGCAGTGCCCCTGTGTTTGCACACCTTGGATCCCAGGTGCTGGACCCTTGAAACTTTTTACTATTTTGTCTGCAATTTGTTCATGTGCACTGGAGATCATGGAAACAGTACAAGAGAATACAGAGCCAAAGACATTTGGATATACAGACATGGAGGCCGCGAGAATTACTACCTTAACTCGTGGCTCAAGGGACTTTCTGAAGTCTTCACCTTCACAGGCGGTAGGCAAAAAGCTTGAATATTTAAGTAAGAAACATATGGCTTTTGAGCTGCATGCAGTGACTTTGGCCGAATACCACAGGGTGAAACGTATCCCAAGAGGGTTACGCATGCACACTAGACCCACTTTGATGACAGATAACCAAGACTACTGCCAGAAATTTGAGATGATTCTGAATAAATGTAGTTTCAATTTGATGGTGCTAACTGTGGAGTGTTTGCAAAAAGAGATTGATAAACAGAGCTCACAGATAGAAGAAATGAAGAAGGAATTGGCTGCAAACTTACGCAGTACAGAGATGGAGTCATTGATTTCTATCCTTGACACACAGATGGACACCTTGAAGAGAGAGATACAGGAACGGAAGAAACAGAAGTTTGCCCGGGATGAGAGCGACTATACCGCCGGAACTGTTTACCGCTGGTTGAGTGATCCAAGGAACAGATTTGGAGGTGACACTTCCGGTTTCCGGCGCCACAGACAACGCAGGTCCGGGACAAGGCAAAATTCCAACAGCTCTCAGGGCACAGTTTCGGAGTCAGGGTCAGGGGAGTCAGGCACGGAACAGCACACAAGCGACGTGGAGGCAGGAAGCACAAGTGGATCCGCCAAAGGAAACATGCAGCGTCAACCGGGATCTTCAGGCAGTGGGAGAGTGAATACCAGCAGCAACAAAATGTAACTATTAATTTAAGCAATGTTACACTTACATCTGCTCAGCAGGGCTTATTGGATAAGGGTCTCTCCTACTGCCCACAAAGTAAAGGGGACAATTTTGAGCTACAAAAGGACTTAAATCGGTTCTTTAGAACATTAAAACTTAAAAGCTTTTTTTCTGAAATGCCTGATGTTGCTAGTGGTGGGAATAGAGGCGTTCACACTGTAACTGATATAGCATTGAATTTAAACATACTAGGTCTTTCTAATAAAAGTGTATTTACACCTGTGCAGGTAAATCCTGGGGTACAAACGTATATACAATTGGTACAAAATGATATTGTAGCTTTGGATAAAAAAACTGGGTCACATGCTAATTATTTAAAGTACAATAGGAATTTTACATCTAAGGATAAATGTGCTTTGGATAATCTCAATAAGAACAAACAATTGGTGGTGAAGAGTGCTGATAAGGGTGGGTCAATTGTTTTACTGGACAAAAAATATTATGTCCAAGAAATTAAAAACCAATTATCTGATATTGATGTAAATAAACCATTGACCCACAACCCTATCTTTGAGATAAAGAAAGAGATTGAGGCCTGTGTTCGGTTTGCATTTAATAATGGCATTATTGGTAAGGATGTGAGAAGGTTTTTACTAGAATCTGAGGACATCACTCCAGTGATGTATACTTTGCCAAAAGTGCATAAAGACCTGCAAGCACCTCCTGGCCGCCCAATTGTGGCAGGCATGGGCTCAGTTTTGTCCAAGGTATCAATATATTTGGATAAGGTTCTTAGACCCTTTGTTAATTCTAGTTCATACATCCAAGACACAGGAGATTTTCTAGCTAAATTGCGTGATCTATATTTAGAGGAAAGTAAATGCATTCTTTTTAGTCTTGATGTGACATCACTGTATACAGCTATCACACATGAGGCAGGGATTGGAGCAGTGGAGAAAGTTCTGAGTGAATCTGATAGATACACTATTTCACAGGCAGAATTTATTTTGCAGTTACTCAATATTGTTTTGAGGTTTAACTATTTTCTTTTTGAGGATAGTTATTATCTTCAACTCCAAGGGACTGCCATGGGTTCCAATGTTGCCCCCACATAGGCCAATATTTTTATGAATATGTTTGAGGAACATTTTGTATATAATAATTCTTTGTTTCTATCATATGGCGCCACCTGGTGGCGCTATATTGATGATGTGTTTGGTGTGTGGGGGGCGACATTGGAACCCTGGTAAATTTTGTTAATGATTTAAATGCAGCGACTAGTCACATTAGATTTAAGTTGGTCTTTAGTGAGGAGAGTGTTGTATTTCTGGACACAGTTGTGTCAAAATGTAAACCAGGTCTAACTGTGGACCTTTATAGGAAAGAAACAGATTGCAACACTCTCCTGCACTATAAGAGTGCACACCCCCCTTCATTGGTAAGATCTTTACCCAGGAGCCAGTTTCTACGTGTAAGGCGTATTGTGTCTGATGAAACAGTGGTTAAGGACAGGCTTAAAGAAATGGGAGATCGTTTCCTTCAAAGGGGATATCCATGTGAATTAATTGAGACTGAATTTAAGAATGCATTAAACACCCCTAGGGAGATGTTATTGGAAAAGAAAAAACCTGTGAAGGATAAAAAAAAACCTAGATTAGTTTTTGTAAGTCAATTTGCACCTTGGAATCAACAGGTTATGAAGATTATTCGCAGGCATTGGCACATTTTGAGCACTTGTAACCCTGATACTCAGGAATTTACGATTCCCCCAATGCCAGCTTTTAAAAGAGGAAAAAATATAAAAGATGTTCTGGTAAGGGCAGATATTGGTCCATCTAAGGGACCGGTTCAAACTTATATTGGTAAGAAAAATCTGGGGAGTTTTCCCTGCTTAGGGTGCTCAAATTGTAATAGTATAATTAAAGGGCAAACATTTAGCCATCCAAGTACTGGTAAAAAATATTTCATTAAGGGACACTATACCTGTAATACTGATTTTGTGATATATTTGATTAAATGCACGTGTGGGCTGGGGTATGTGGGGGAGACCTCCCAGTGCGTAAGGGAACGCATAGTCCAACACAAAAGTAGTATTAGAACCAAGAAAAAGGATGCCCCAGTTGCCCATCACTTTCTGTCTGCAGGCCATAATCTAAGCCAATTAAGGTTCCAGATTTTGGAACAGGTGAAACATCCTAGAAGAGGGGGTGATCAAATTAAATTATTACAAAAACGTGAAGCATATTGGATTTATGAATTAGGTACATTATCTCCAGGTGGTATGAATAAAGAGTTAGATTGGTCAATTTTTCTGTAGAAATGTATATGTAAATCTTTATTCAAAACAATGCTTATATCTATCCATGCTAATATGTAATATAAATGAATAGTGAAAATAATATATTACATTTGAGCCCACACTGTACATGTATATATTTAGACTATGTATTAATTCATTGCTAAGTAAGGAATAGTTAAATTAAAATTATGTATAGAGGTGTGATTTTTGCAGTTGCCCACATGGTGGCAGCATTTGGCTGTTAGTGATATACCTGGCTTTACAGGTGTTACAATTAGCTGTTAAGGTGTGACTTATTTGGGTATATAAGAAGTGAATCAGTGTCTGTTTGTTATGCAAGATTAAGGACTTGTGTCCGAAACGTTGCTGATTTTTTTGATCTTGGCTCAATAAAGAAATTCATTCATTGAACTTGGTGGTGCGGCTATCATCTTTTGCTATATTGACTGGGGGTATTGTGCAGTGCCCCTGTGTTTGCACACCTTGGATCCCAGGTGCTGGACCCTTGAAACTTTTTACGTTATTGTTGATATGGTCAGAGATAGAACCTAGGTGATCGTGGAGAGTGGCATGGGACGAGGCGAAGCTAGATGCTTCAAGATATAAAATTAATAGGACAATAAGTGGCTTTGTGGCTAAGGAAGGGGGGACATGAATCAGGCACGTAGAGTTCGAAGGGGAATCAGGAAGATGTTTTTTATCAAGGGACTTGGTGCACCTGAATGAGGTGGGTGTGCATCTTTTCAACTTTAATTTACGCAAGGGGGTTCTAAAGGCCTTGCAGCTGGGTGGTGGGCTGAGGCATTGAATGCCTCACTTGTGGTGGGGCGGTGCTTGCTGGGTGGATTAACGGTTGGTTTAAAGAGGTGTATCCCCTGGGTTTAGGGGAGGCTTATTTGTTAGAATGTGGACAAAGCATGATGGCTTAGTTTGAACACCCACATCCTGAGGTTCCTGGGGTTTGGACATGCACCTCCTGAGGTTCCTGGGGTTTAGTTAATTGCTTAATATTGGTTTAAATATTTATGGTTTATGTATTTATGTTATCTAATAAATGTGGAGCTGTGGCCTTTACACCCATTCTCGGTGTCTGTGTTTATTTATCATATTTGCATAATAATACATATGAGGGTCAAGGAAGCCCGGAGCAAGAGGAATGGAAGGGGAGGACATTTGACCCTCAGAGACAGGAAGCAAGGGGGTGGGGTCTAGCTAGGGGTGGAGCACAGATAAAGAGAGGGCCAACAGGAAGTACAGACTCTTTTGTTTAAGCGTGGGAAAAGCAGTTTCTCCCTCCCTCCCTAAATACTGACATGTTACAGCTCGTTTGGCAGGGGGTGCTTTCTGGGTGGACTAAAGGTTGGTTTAAAGAGGTGTACCCCCTGGGTTCAGGGGAGGCTAAATGGTTAGAATGTGGGCAAAGCATGATGGCTTATTTTGGACAAGCACCTCCTGAAGTTCCTGGGTTTTAGTTAATTGGTTAATATTGGTTTAAATATTTATGGTTTATGTATTTATGTTATCTAATAAATGTGGAGCTGTGGCCTTTACAACCCATTCTCTGTGTCGGTGTCTTTATTTATCATACTTGCATAATAATACATATGAGGGTCAAGTTAATTTGTGTGTGTAAGAGTTTGTGTGTGTGTGTGTGTTTTCAGTGTGAGTGCTTGCATGAGTGTGTGAGAGTGTTTTTGTGTGTGTAAGAGTTTGTGTGCATGGGTGTGTTCAGTGTGAGTGTTTGTGTAAGTGTGTGAGAGTATTTTTGTGTGTGTAAGAGTTTGTATGCGTGTGTGTGGGTGTGTTTTCAGTGTGAGTGTGTGAGAGTGTTTTTGTGTGTGTAAGAGTTTGTGTGTGTGTTTGAGAGTGTTTTTGTGTGAGTAAGAGTTTGTGTGTTTGGGTGTGTTCAGTGTGAGTGTTTGAGTGAGTGTGTGAGTGTTTTTGTGTGTGTAAGAGTTTGTGTGTGTGGGTGTGTTTTCAGTGTGAGTGTGTGTGTGAGTGTGTGAGAGTGTTTTTGTGTGTGTAAGACTTTGTGTGCATGTGTGTGGGTGTGTTTTCAGTGTGAGTGTTTGTGTGAGTGTGTGAGAGTGTTTTTGTGTGTGTAAGAGTTTCTGTGTGTGTTTGAGAGTGTTTTTATGTGAGTAAGAGTTTGTGTGTGTGGGTGTGTTCAGTGTGAGTGTTTGAGAGTGTTTTTGTGTGTGTAAGAGTTTGTGTGTGTGGGTGTGTGTGTGAGAGAGAGTTTTTGTGTGTGTAAAAGTTTGTGTGTGTGTTTGAGAGTGTTTTTGTGTGAGTAAGAGTTTGTGTGTGTGGGTGTGTTCAGTGTGAGTGTTTGTGTGAGTGTGTGAGAGTGTTTATTTGTGTGTAAGAGTTTGTGTGTGTCGGTGTGTTCAGTGTGTTTGTGTGAGTGTGTGAGAGTGTTTTTGTGTATGTAAGAGTTTGTGTGTGTGGATGTATTCAGTGTGAGTGTTTGAGTGTGTGAGAGTGTTTTTGTGTGTGTAAGAGTTTGTGTGTGTGGGTGTGTTCAGTGTGAGTGTTTGTGTGAGTGTGTGAGAGTGTTTTGTGTGTGTAAGAGTTTGTGTGCTGTGTGGGTGTGTTTGTATGAAGATGTGAAACTCTTATTCTTAATTTTAAATTAAGGATAACAATAGTTTTATCTTAGCAATAGTTTTTCTATTGGCTTTCATTGTAGGTAAAAGATTTTACATGCCTGTATATATTTCAAATTTCAACAATATTTTTTCTTATACAACCTCTTCAACCTTTTTAAGGAATCATAAATTTAGGTTTGAGGTGTCCCTAATTTGAGTTTACGAAATCTGGTTGCCTAATTAAAAGCAAACTGGAAGAGTTACACATAACATATGACCAAATGGTGATAGAACCAGGAATACATCAAGGGCTCTTTTCCCTCTGGATCCCCAACCTACAGCCACACTTGCTAGCTTCCAGACACACCAACTGAGATAGACAGATAAATAGATAGATGATATATAGAAAGAAAGATAGAGAGATAGATAGATATAGATATAGATAGATAGACAGATAGATAGATAGATAGATGATATATAGAAAGATAGATGGATAGATAGATTGATATAGATAGATAAGATAGATAGATAGATAGATAGATAGATAGATAGATAGATAGAGATAGATAGATAGATAGATAAACACACAGACAGGGAGACAGACAGGCAGACATATAGATAGATAGATAGATAGATAGATAGATAGATAGATAGACAGACAGACAGACAGACAGACAGACAGACAGACAGAGAGGCAGGCAGATATTAAAGTCACTGATGTAAAATTAGATTGAATAAAATGAATAAAAATGTGTTGAATACAAGTTCTGTAAATAAAAAAATAAATAACTATAGTGAAAATGACCTTGCAAAGAAAAGTTTGATAAAGGTCATTCAATAAAGAATTGCTTGATGGCTATAAAAGCATGCTAAGGTAAATTGCCCAGCTGGAATTTCTTTTTTTTAAAGCATTGGTATTTCAAATTTGATAGCATAAATGTATTCCAGCTTCACAGCTACCATTCAGATGTCTTAGACAGACTGATTGCAATTATGTGCCATAGTACTAATAATTCGTGTTCAGTGTCTCCTAAATAAATATGGACATTTATATTGTCACACATTTTCATATATTGGAAACACAAGTTCCTAGTTAAAAACACTGTAAAATAAAGTTTGTCAGAGCTAAAGGCAAAACGCTGACAGCTGTCATTAAAACTACTCATAGAATACAAATATACCCACACGTATACAATTTAGTGCACACCCAAAGGAATATAGAATCTATCTCTTCCTACGCAATCATAAACATTTGTTAATCTGATCTGAAAGCAATTTTGTTCATTTTTTAACAGTAATTACTAGAGTGTCCATCAATATTTATTAGATAAGTGAATTGAATTAGATATTTCTATTTTAATGAAAGTTTGAGTATACTTTAAGCAGACTAATTGCATATACAGGGAGTGCAGAATTATTAGGCAAGTTGTATTTTTGAGGATTAATTTTATTATTGAACAACAACCATGTTCTCAATGAACCCAAAAAACTCATTAATATCAAAGCTGAATAGTTTTGGAAGTAGTTTTTAGTTTGTTTTTAGTTATAGCTATTTTAGGGGGATATATGTGTGTGCAGGTGACTATTACTGTGCATAATTATTAGGCAACTTAACAAAAAACAAATATATACCCATTTCAATTATTTATTTTTACCAGTGAAACCAATATAACATCTCAACATTCACAAATATACATTTCTGACATTCAAAAACAAAACAAAAACAAATCAGTGACCAATATAGCCACCTTTCTTTGCAAGGACACTCAAAAGCCTGCCATCCATGGATTCTGTCAGTGTTTTGATCTGTTCACCATCAACATTGCGTGCAGCAGCAACCACAGCCTCCCAGACACTGTTCAGAGAGGTGTACTGTTTTCCCTCCTTGTAAATCTCACATTTGATGATGGACCACAGGTTCTCAATGGGGTTCAGATCAGGTGAACAAGGAGGCCATGTCATTAGATTTTCTTCTTTTATACCCTTTCTTGCCAGCCACGCTGTGGAGTACTTGGACGCGTGTGATGGAACATTGTCCTGCATGAAAATCATGTTTTTCTTGAAGGATGCAGACTTCTTCCTGTACCACTGCTTGAAGAAGGTGTCTTCCAGAAACTGGCAGTAGGACTGGGAGTTGAGCTTGACTCCATCCTCAATCAGAAAAGGCCGCACAAGCTCATCTTTGATGATACCAGCCCAAACCAGTACTCCACCTCCACCTTGCTGGCGTCTGAGTCGGACTGGAGCTCTCTGCCCTTTACCAATCCAGCCACGGGCCCATCCATCTGGCCCATCAAGACTCACTCTCATTTCATCAGTCCATAAAACCTTAGAAAAATCAGTCTTGAGATATTTCTTGGCCCAGTCTTGACGTTTCAGCTTGTGTGTCTTGTTCTGTGGTGGTCGTCTTTCAGCCTTTCTTACCTTGGACATGTCTCTGAGTATTGCACACCTTGTGCTTTTGGGCACTCCAGTGATGTTGCAGCTCTGAAATATGGCCAAACTGGTGGCAAGTTGCATCTTGGCAGCTGCACGCTTGACTTTTCTCAGTTCATGGGCAGTTATTTTGCGCCTTGGTTTTTCCACACGCTTCTTGCGACCCTGTTGACTATTTTGAATGAAACGTTTGATTGTTCGATGATCACGCTTCAGAAGCTTTGCAATTTTAAGAGTGCTGCATCCCTCTGCAAGATATCTCACTATTTTTGACTTTTCTGAGCCTGTCAAGTCCTTCTTTTGACCCATTTTGCCAAAGGAAAGGAAGTTGCCTAATAATTATGCACACCTGATATAGGGTGTTGATGTCATTAGACCACACCCCTTCTCATTACAGAGATGCACATCACCTAATATGCTTAATTGGTAGTAGGCTTTCGAGCCTATACAGCTTGGAGTAAGAAAACATGCATAAAGGGGATGATGTGGTCAAAATACTCATTTGCCTAATAATTCTGCACTCCCTGTATGTGGAGTAATTTGTAACTTCTATTGCTATGCTATTTGGTAAACATTAAATAAATGCTCTAATAAAAAAAAACTTTAAAGGGATATGGTATTCCAAATAAATTCTCCTTTATAACTGGTGCAGCTGAGGGAAAGAAAATGTTTTATTATGTTTACTTTTTTATTATTTAAAGGGACGTTCATTTGAAAATTTAAAAGAAATGAAACCCAAACATTTTATTTCATGATTCATGTAAACAATTTAAAAAATGCTTTCTGATTTACTTTTATTATCACTTTTACTTTATTTTTTTGTATCTTTTCTTGAAAAAACAGGTAGGTAGGCTCAGAGTGCTGCAGTTGTACAAAGTAGTATGGCAGCAGTTTTGCAAGAATACTTTTAACAATTATACATTATGGAAACACTGCTGCCATCTAGTGCTTAAAAGTATTTTTGCAAAACTGCTGCAATTTAGTTATCCAGATACCTGTATGCCATCAAGACTATCAAGATATTTTCTTGAACAGAGAATAACCTGAAAACAAAGTAAATATAATAACAGAAGTAAATTGGAATTTTTTTGAAATGCGTACACTCTAAATCAGGGGAATATGGGGATTGCATGACCCTTTAAACTTTCCATATTGAGACAGAGATATTAAAAAAACAACACCTTTCTGATATGCTTCTGTCAAATGTACTTTGTTCTTTTGGTATCCTTGCTTGAAGATCATACTTAGGTAGGTCCAGTTGCTTACAGGTGTCTGGAACACATATAGAAGCAGCGTTGCATCTATGTTTTCTAAAACGTATACATTGTTGTACACATTGCTGCCATCTAGTATTCAAAAGTGTATAACAGTGTTACAAGCAGTAGCCTAGATCAGGGGTTTTAACCCCTTAATGACCACAATGTACCCTGTATGTCACTGGTCATTAAGGGTTTTTTCAGGACATAATAGCACAAGTCTAGCAAGAACACGCTATTAATGCCCTTCCTCCAGAAGGCTTTGTGGAATAGAGCAGTCTCAACGCTGTTGGCAAGACCGCGCTATAAAACAATCAAGTCCCAAAAAAAGGCCAGCAACATACAGGGTATGTCGCTGGTCCTTAAGGGGTTAAAACTTGTCTTCAGACCACCCTAACAGGTCAGATTTTCAGGATATCTGTAATGGAGCACAGGTGAAATAATCAGGTTTTTAGTAAACATAGTTATTAATAGACACGTGCTGTACATTCGGTTTCCACAATCAAATGCACTCCAAAATGTAAAGAAAACAAACCTTAAAATGTTTTCCTTTAGTGCAGGCCTTGGGAGTCACGGTGCTAAGCCTCCTATTATCTTTCTGTGAAGAAGAGGAGCAGGTTAGTGCGGCTCTTCAGCAATATAAAGCTACAGGTGAACTTTTTCACCTGTAGCTTTGGAACATTAACATTAATTTAACGGAAAAAAAAATGTAAATGTTCTAAGAATATTCAGTATTTATTTTGTTTAAAACAAATAGCGCAGCAAATAAATATTTGGGGAAACTTATTTCCCTGAATATTGGTTCCAAAAATTTGGCAGAACTGAATTTTTAACAGCTCCACAAGTCTAGTTATTAATTTCAATAGTCAGCTTGTTATTAACTTGCACCTAGATTACGAGTTTTGCGTTACAGTTTCAATGCTGAAAAAATGGCCATTTAAGTGTAAAAACAGTAACACAGTAATTACAAGTCGTGTCGGTATAGCTATACTGCAAACATTTTAGACACAACGTCAATCCCACACTCAAAAAAAAATAAGTTTTTGTGTGGGATTTCCATAGCACCGGTATTATAGGTTGGGCGGTGAGGCTAAAATGCTTGCGTTACAGCCTATACCGACATGATCCATACCGCCATCTGAGACTCATAAATAAAGTGTTACAAAATATACTAACATCCATAAACTACCTATTAATCCTTAAACAGAGGCCCTCCCGTATCGCAAACACTATTTAAAATGTATTAACCCCTAATCTGCCACCCGTCCACATCCCTGCCACTATAATAAAGTTATTAACCCCTATTCCGCCGCTTCCCACCACCGCCGCCACATACTAAACCTATTAACCCCTAAACCACCAGCCCCCCCCCACTTCGCCACTACTAAATAAACCTATTTACCCCTAAACCTATCACCCCCTAACTTTATATTAAAATTACAATATCCCTATCTTAAAATAAATAAAAACTTACCTGTGAATTTAAAAAAAACTAAGTTTAAACTAACAATTAACCTGACATAACTATTATACTAACCTATTATACTAAAATTAAAATACCAATTTAAAAAAATAATTAGACATTAAAAAAAAAACACTACTTAAAAAAATTACGTCTAAAATTACAAAAAATAAAACATACTAAATTACGAAAAATAACAAACACTAAATTACGAAAAATAACAAACGAAATTATCAAAAATAAAAACAATTACACCTATACTAATAGCCCTATAAAAATAAAAAAGCCCCCTCAAAATAAAAACACCCCCTAACCTTCAATAAACTACCAAAAGCCCTTAAAAGGGCTTTTTGTAGGGCATTGCCCTAAAGAAATCAGCTATTTTACCTGTAAAAAATACAAAGACCCCCCAACAGTAAAACCCACCACCCAACCAACCCCTAAAATAAAAAACCTAACTCTAACAAAAACCTAAGCTACCCATTGCCCTGAAAAGGGCATTTGTATGGGCTTTGCCCTTAAAAGGGCATATAGATATTTTGCATTGCCCTGAAAAGGGCATTCAGCTCTTTTACATAAAGCCCAAACCCTAATCTGAAAAAAAAAGACCCAAAAAAAGTTTAAAAAAAACTAACACTAACCCCCGAAGATGCACTCACAGTTTCTGAAGTCTGGACATCCATCTTCATCCAGCCGGCAAGAAGTCTTCATCCAGGTGGTGAGAAGTTTTCATCCAGGCGGCGAGGTCTTCTTTCAGGCGGCGGCTTCTATCTTCATCCCGGCAGCATCTTCTATCTTCATCCCGGTGGTGCGGATCCATCGTTGAAGATATCCGTTGCGGAGCGTCCTCTTCATACGTTCACCGCCGTACACTGGATCTTCAATACAAGGGAACCTTTTCAAATTGGCGTCCCTTGCATTCTTATTGGCAGATTTGATTCTTGAAATTCAAATCAGCCAATAGGATGAGAGCTACTGAAATCCTATTGGTTGTTCAAATCAGCCAAAAGGATGAGAGCTAATGAAATTCTATTGGCTATTTAAATCAATTAGGTTAATTGTTAGTTTAAACTTATTTTTTTTTTAATTTCACGGGTACGTTTTTGATTATTTTAATATAGGGATATTGTAATTTTAATATAAAGTTAGGGGGTGATAGGTTTAGGGGTTAATAGTTTTATTTAGTAGTGGCGATGTGGGGGGGCTGGCGGTTTAGGGGTTAATTACTTGTAATAGTGGCGGCGATGTCGAGAGTGGAAGATTAGGTGTTAATAACTTTATTATAGTGTCAGCGATGTTGGGAGTGGCTGATTAGGAGTTAATAACTTTATTTAGGTGTCGGCGATGTCGGGGGCAGCAGATTAGCAGGGTTTAGACTTGAGGTTTATGTTAGGGTGTTAGGTTTAAATGTAAGTTTTTTTCCCCATAGACATCAATGGGGTTGCGTTACAGAGCTTTTCATTCCGCGCTTCAGGTGTTAGGTTTTTTCCTAACACTCTTTTCCCATTGATGTCTATGGGGAAAGCGTGCACGAGCACGTATTCTCAGCCCTTGACTTTTGTGCGGTATGGAGCTTATCGCCACCACATCGCACGCACAAAGAGCCTTTTCAGAAACTTGTAATGCTATGGAGGGTAAAATAACGCAACTTTTGTTGCGTTTGTTTTGCACCCTCTATAGTGCAAAACTCGTAATCTAGGCGATTTATAGCTACATTAGGAACCTAATACATGTTTTCTCACACATCAAAAGGGAACTTGAAAAAACAATAAATACAACCACAACAGTTAGTTAACACACTTTTAAATATGGTTATTTAAATGTTCGTAAGTGTATAATAGACGCATGTCTGCTTTTTATGGCAGTCTTGCTGAGTAGAACAAATGCTTTTTTGAAAAGTTGGCCGTCGCCATTACAAGGTGTTCTAGATGACGGTGTATCACATTCCAAAACTGACAACGTTGTCTTGTTTTTTAAGTGTTTTTTTATTTTTTTATTTATATTTTTCTAGTTCTTTTTCTACTTTTGGGCACTGTTTTATAAAGGATATTTTTGAATTAATTTGTTCTGTAACTTCCTAAAGATGGTTTTGTGATGCTGGTGTCCTTCACTCGCTATATGCACCAAGAAGTGATTTTTTTCCAAGATAGGTGAAGCTCCATTGATTAGAATTAATGTTACAAGGGGAGGATATAACTTTTTAAGCATTAGTCATTTTTCAAATTGTGATTTTTTTACATGAGATATTAGCAAATGGGTCCTATTGAATCTAGGCTATTGATACAGCATAGCTGCTATGAGTTCTCCGTACACATGCACCCTTCTTAGCATACTAAGGTATGGTATTAAACAAAGGATACTAATAAAACTAAGTAAACTTGACAATATAAGTAATTTGAAAAGTTTTTTTTTTCCAAATGTTTTGTTCTATCTGAGTCTGTGTTTTTCATGTCCATTAAAACGCAGGTCAATGTATCACAGAAACTGCTCTGTAAATCATTTCCATTCTGTTCCTCTTAGTTAAAAAACATAATAAACAAACAGAATTCACACTTGCTTTGCTGTGATCTAGTAGTTTGTCACCATGTTTATTACCATAAGTTATATAGACTAAGACATTAGCTCCAAATTAAACAATTATGTACACTACAGTGATAGTAATATACCTCATTTTTTGGTAAGTATCAATCAGTTCTCAAACAGGAGGTATAATTGCAAAGTAGTATTAAGTAATAAAAGACCAACTACACAGATTCCGTACACCGTATTATATATATTTAGTGAAAGTCAATCAAAAGATAAATATATAAATAAGGTCCCTTTAAGGCCTTTATTAAGGCATATTGAAATCAATACTACTCAATCTCTCTATATACATATACAGTATATTCCTGGTCTTATCAAATACATCCTAAACACCAATATTTTGTATTTCTACTAGGCAAGTTCCCCAATATGTCTAATACCTATATCCTCATACAAAATAGCAAGATGCTTAAATGTCTAGTGCTTTCTGCTTAGCAAGAGATCGCCAGTCATCTATCTTAGGCTAAGTGCCATAATTAGTACTTGCGCCTCTAGTCTCCCTTCCCTTGGAAAAACTCAAATGTTAAAGCCTTTGTATATTATCAGTTACACACAATAAAGCTGAACAATAACATGTCCGCAATCTAAGACTAGAAATATACTTTACATTGCTTATTCTTCTTGTGATATACTATTTTTTATACTGAAATATCTTGTATATACTAAACAGGTGCTGTTAGGTACTCATAGATGTTAAGAGATTTCCCATCAGTAAAATACACGGAAATATCAATATATAAATTATAGTTGAGAACACAATTAGAAATGAATAAAGAATAACATACCTATCTAACAACAACTGCAGCAATAATAGAAGCTTACTCATAGGATTGATTAATATACTGCTCTGCAAGTAATTCCCAGTCTGTTCCTCTTCCTCCTTTCAGCTGCATACCAATCTGCATTATCAGTTCTGAACTTGCTTTGTCGTGATCTAGCGATTTGTCACCATGATCGCACAAGGTTTCTAAGTAAACTGTCATGGACCTTAAAGGAAGTAACGGTACTGTGCACACTCCCTTGCTAGTCCTAGAACAAGCATCTGGACTGGATACTTATAGTGCCATAAAACATGTTGAGATCTGTGCATATAATAAAAGGGCTTATTAAGTAAAAATAGTTTGCATACAAAAAATTGTTTAAAAATTGCTGGCAAGTATTTTAAAATCATTTTCAAAAATAAGCAAAAATACTTAAAGGGACAGTAAACTTGAAGGGCGGAGCGAACGGCCGACTAAGATGGCCGCACTGCACTGAGGCTCCGTGTACAGACTGGGTGCCTTCGACACTAAAAGCGGCACAAAATGCTTTATTCGACAAGAACACAACGGAGAATTTAGTCGGAACCCTCTGCCGACATCGCAGCGTGACCCTTCAAACAGCTGAGTAAAACACTGAACCCCGGCACAACCAGAAGGAACTGCGGCCCAACACGGAGAGCATGACACTTGCCACGTGGGACACAAGCTGAACTACTGTGCATGCCTGCGGATGATTCCGAGCTGAACTCACAAGCTTTTCATCCCCTAGACGGGGTCACTATCGGCAGCAGGCAGCAGACTCACAGTCTCCCAAGGAGATAGCTATGACACATCGCTGATGCACGGAGACTACCGGTGGCGGTAACGTATGTAAAATATGCAACATACATAAAGTTTATGGGGATAAGTAACGCTCTGTTTACATGAACACATGGGCCCACTGTGAATACCACATTGCCTTACTGGTAGAGACATTTCACCAAGCTAGAGGAGTGCTTAGACCTGCATAGCAGAAACTTTTTCTGGGCGAATTGTAAGTGACTGATCGAAGTAAAATGGCGCAATAGTTAAACTGGGACTATGTTAGCACACTACTAAAGCTACATAAGGAGATACACTTAATACCGACACCGACCGAATCATCTTGAAACACTACAGTGTCTGGAATCTGCTTGCTTTCAGTCACGCAATAAGCAAGAAACACCTCTTCTCACAAAGTCTCTGCCTAACTTATAGAATGGTTCTAAAACAGATTCTTGCAGCCTTCTAGGCCTTATTAGAGTTGGCCACGTATCTATCTATACCCTGTACCCCCACTCCTTTTCCCGTCACACGGTGTGGTGACGGGTCATACCCAGCTCTCCTTCTCCGTGATCACCCTGTGAGGGTAAATTCCCCGGGGGGTATAGAGGTCTCTGGCCGCTTAGAGAGGACTTTTCACAAACAACAGCAAGACAACATGTCGCAAAGGAAAAACACCAGGCAGGATAAGGCTCTTAAACCTTCACAGGTCACTCAGGGAGCGGTACATGAGTTCTTTAAACAAATGGATCAGACAGTACAAAAAACAGCAGTGAACGCACCACAAACTCCCACCACTAGCGATCACATTGACACCTTGGTTGCCCCTGTCTGCTTACCACCTACAGAGCAAGAGCTAGAAAATGACCCCCCTATTACTTACAAGGCTATAGTGGCCCTGATCGAGCAAGTAAAGTCGTGCATCAGAGACGAATGCGCTGACTTGAAGAAGGAAATAAATGATCTTGGCCACAGAGTCGACTCATTAGAGGAGCACGAATATGTGATGGCGCAAAAAATAGCAAAAATTGCAGCACATCAAACACATCATTCCCAACACATAAATGAATTAGAAGACAAAATTGACGATTTGGAAAATCGTTCAAGAAGAGGTAATTTGCGCTTTAGAGGGGTCCCAGAGTCAGTACTAAACAACGAACTCCAAGATTATCTACAGGCCCTGTTTGCAGAGATATTGGGAGAGGAGACCTCAGAAGATTCCATTATCCCACTTGATCGAGCACACCGTGCTCTTCGTCCGAAACCCCCAGATGACTCCCCGCCTAGAGACATTGTAGTGCATTTTCAGAACTACAGACAAAAAGAAGAGCTCTACAACGTAACTAGAAAACGACAAGCTATAAGTTTCCAGGGCCACAAAATCCAGGTTTACCAAGACCTATCAGTGAGAACATTACAAAAACGAAGGGACTTTCAAATTCTTACATCCCATTTAAGATCACTGCGTATCCCTTACAGATGGGGTTTCCCCACGTCAGTAATATCAATGAAGAATGGCAAGAAGATAGAGTGTACCTCTATATCAGAAATAAACAGATTCTGCAACATGATGAACATTCCACAGCCCCCTACAGCAGACTCCCATTCACAAAAAGAAAATCAGAAAATTCAGGGCAGCCCTAAATCACAAAGGCGCCCAAACCCTGACCCGCTAAATAAACAGAACAAAAGAAGACAACTACTACAGACGGAGGCTGATATAATGGACACAGACTCAATTGGATAAGTACTTTTGATTACCCATTTGTGCTTCTAGCCATGCTGCTCTTATGACATGAAAGGCTGAACTGCCCAATAAGAGACTTTTATGTATATATAGAGTCCCTAGGCCGAGTATATATACAGCTGCTGGAAGGGCGACCTATTAGCCTACTAGCCTAGCTCATATAGATATCCACCACAGTTAAGTAGTTCTTAAAATGATCTTAGACCCAACTAATCTGCCTTAACATTTAGATCCCTCACATGGTATAAATGTATTATTTAATAATGGGGTCTGAATTGAATGTTGGTTCTCTTATGTTGAATTATTACATGTTTTTCTACTTATAGAATTCTAGTTTTTTTAAAAAACAAAAAAAAAAAGGGAAAAAAACAAAAGTTTTCACTAAGGAGACGTTGTTATCTCACTCTGTTATATTGTTGTTGCCTTTGTTTGCTATAATCACCTAACTGTTATATCTGTTATTATAATCCTCTATGCACTAATTATATATAACCAAACATCTTAAAATTGTTCTCTTTGCCCTACGGAGCAAGATACGTCATTATGACGTCCCACTCCCCTACAGTACCCAAAAAGCGTCAGAGGGCTATGATTAAAATACTGCACTAGCTAGCTTCACGTTAAGCTAAATACTCCCCACTAAGCAATAGCCGCATTACCGAACTTTAATAAAAACATCTAGACACCCGGTCTGTAAAAAAGCCCCCAACTTAGAACTTACAACCGCAGACCTTAATTGTTAATCCCTGCACTTTGGAGCTCAGATTGCGGACTCTGAACTGCAGGTTCTACCCCAGCATTTCCACCCCCTAGACTCCCCTCATTTCTTTTGTATTTCAATCCCGAACTCTCCCACAGCTGTCTTTCCCCCTACACCCCTTTTACCATTACCCACACTCTTATACAGCACACCTTTATTGCTCTAACTCAAGCCAATACACTGACCAGACTAGATTAACTCCTTTTTAGTATCATAGTACATTGTTCTTACCACGATATGGCCCAAATGCTTAACAACAGAGTGGGCGCACTCCAAATTGCAACTCAAAATGTTAAGGGGTTCCTCTCGGCTGAGAAACGCTCCATAGCTTTCCATGACTTTTACAAGAGGAAAATAGACATAGTAATGACCCAAGAAACCCATTTCACTAGACACAAAGAACCCACCTTATCCAAGAGATACTTTGACCAACACTATTGTAACTCAGGCCCAAATAGAAAAAATGGAGTGTGCATCTCATTTAGACGCAATACTCCCTTTGAACTCTTGCAGCGGTACGTAGATAAGGAAGGCAGGATACTTGTCCTGGTAGGACTTTGCTACGGAACCCCGGTAACTTTTGCCAACATATACGCCCCAAACAAACCTACCATTCACTTTTATAAATCAGTAATTAACATTCTTATAGACAATGCTAAGGGCCCGATTATACTTGGAGGAGACTTCAACTTCCCCATGCAACCTGCATTAGACACCTCAACAGGAAGATCATACTTACGTAAAAACACCCTAAGGAACAACTATACGGCCCTACAATCCATAAACCTCTTTGATACCTGGAGAATAGCACACCCAACCAAGAGGGACTATACCTTTTTTTCCCACCCCCAACACTCATATTCTCGACTAGATTACATTCTGAGTAGTCAAGCTCTCCTTTCGAACATGATACACTCCAAAATAACCCACACAACTTGGTCCGACCATAGTATGGTTATCACAACATTCCAATGGACAGGTAGGACTCGCAACACATTAAATTGGAGACTTAATGACTCCTTGCTTACTAGCCAGGAGATTGTAGATGAGCTCAGAGTGACATCAGAGGAGTTCTTCTCCCTGAACAAACCAGAGGACACGTCGTCCGCGAACAACTGGGAGGCATACAAATGCTACATACGTGGCATCCTAATAAAACACAATGCCAAGCAGAAGAAATTATATACGACTCAATTTTCCGCGCTAACCTCTGCATTGACCGTGCAAGAAACTTTGCATAAAGCTGATCCAAAGTCCACCGCTAAGCTAGCTGACTTAAATGAAGCAAGAGAAAACCTAAACAAATTTCTAACACAAAGAGCACATATGAGAGCCCTCACAACTAAATCTAGATTTTTTGCGGACAGCAATAAGGCAGGCCGAATGCTAGCCAGGTCACTTAAAAAGCAGAAATACTCCACTTTTATCAAATCTCTTAAAGTAGAATCGGATAAACACACTTCTAAAATTGAGGAGATCACAAACCAGTTTATTTCCTACTACACAAACCTATACAATATAACAAAAGACTCAGCGCTAGATGTACAACACAAGCTGAACTCCTTCTTAGCGAACATTCCTACGCCCGCCCTTACAGATGACGACAGGCAAATATTAGATTCCCCTATTACATTAAAAGAAGTTATCCTGGTAATCAAATCACTACCTGGGGGGAAGTCCCCTGGTCCGGATGGCATCACCGCAAAACTATACCAACTCCTCCAAGAGCAAGTAAGCCCTCATCTCTGCTCACTATTCTCAGACATAGACCAAGGTACAGTTTTCCCTAGCACTTTATTAGAGGCATTAATAACTGTGATCCCGAAACCAAATAAAGATACAGATATTGTAGGCAACTATAGACCAATATCACTCATTAATATAGATATGAAGATATATGCCAAAATCCTAGCGAACCGCATAAATACAATATTGCCTAAAATAGTTCATCCGGACCAGGTGGGCTTCATTAGAGGACGGGAGGCCAAAGATAACTCTATAAGACTGCTCCATACGTTACAATTCGCCCGTGACAACCATACCCCGATGTTCCTACTGTCCACTGACGCGGAGAAGGCTTTCGACAGGGTGGACTGGCAATTCATGTGGGCCGCCCTGTCGAAGTTTGGCTTTTCCGAAACGTTCATTAATAGAATACAGGCCCTATATCATAACCCAAGCGCTAGAGTTAAGATTAATGACGTCACCTCCCAATCGTTCCCTATATCGAATGGCACAAGGCAGGGGTGCCCACTTTCACCCTTGCTATTTGCATTAACAGTAGAGATTTTAGCAATACAAGTGAGAAATAACCCACATATCCAAGGCATAAAACTAGGCGATATAGACCAGAAATGCCTCTTGTTCGCGGATGATGTGATTTTCACTTTAAAATCACCGTCGACCACACTTCCAGCACTTCTCGATACATTGGAGAACTATAAACAAATCTCTAACTTTAGTATTAATATGGATAAATCTGGCCTTATGCCGATCAACTTAACATCACAAGAAGTTGAAAATTTAGCGCACATAGGAAGGTTTAGCATAACTGATAAACTTCAATACTTAGGATTAGCTATATCATATGATACTGACAAGCTTTTTACAGACAATTTCCTCGCACTCCAATCGCGCACCAAGAACTTACTGGAAAAGTGGCATTCACAGGGACATTTGTCCTGGTTTGGAAGAATTAACACAGTTAAAATGATGATCATTCCTAAATACCTATATATCTTCCAAACACTTCCACTGGCTCTCCCAAACTCATACCTCAAGACACAACAAAAGCTAATTAATTCATTTATCTGGTCGTACAAACGCCCAAGAGTGACACAGAACACATTATACCTTAGCAAAGAGGACGGGGGTCTCAATGTTCCTAATATCACCAACTACTACAGAGCAGCACATTTAGCAAGGATCATCTCTTGGAATCACGCACTTCCAGCAAAATTATGGGTACAGATAGAGGGGCACTTAACACAGACCAGACACATGAGAGATTTACCCTGGCTCCCTAAAGCCACTAGACCACATTTGGCGCAGCGTAATGACTACATTAGAGCTACACTCGAAGTGTGGGACTATATCATATCGCATACCAAAGGTATATCGACCGTAATTTCTCCACTTACCCCACTACTTCACAATCATTTGTTTCTACAACACAGTAGATTTACTCACACTAATCCAGTAAGACACTTGCAGAACCTTCCTCTATACATTTTTGTAGGCCCAATGGGCATAAAAGACAGAACTGTACTAGCTGAAGAACTAGGGCCCCCCTTTCATAGCTGGTATGCATACCTGCAAATTAGGCATGCTATACACAACAACCCACACAAGAAAGATATCCTTAGACCACTAACCGCATTTGAGCAACTATGTACCAATCCTGTCATCATGAGAGCACACCTGTCCATAGCATATAAAATCCTTAGGAATAAATTTCCTGTGACACGCCCTTCCTACCTAGTTAGGTGGTCTGAGGAGATACCATATGACCTAGACGATGAAGATTTGCAACGTTGTTTCCGTAACATACACGCCTCTTCAACCTCCCTCTTGTTATCAGAACTAAATTACAAAATCATGGCCCGCTGGTATCTGACCCCACACCGCCTGCGGGTTATTTACCCGACGGCCTCTTCTAGCTGTTTGAGAAGATGTGGTGAGGCGGGCACCATGACACATATCTGGTGGTCCTGCTCGAGCCTAACCATATTTTGGCAACAAGTGGCTAAACTGATGAACGAAACATTAAACATAGAAATCACACTAAACCCTCACATCATTCTCCTTAACCATACTCCAAAACTCCCTTGCGCCTATAGAAAAAAGCTCTTCTTAATAATGCTGACATGTGCCAAGAGACTAATTCCTAGGCTTTGGAAATCAACAGAAATTCCCACAATAGCCCAATGGATAGCTGAGGTTAATCATGTGATACTCCTAGAAAAAATGCACTACTGCTACCTAGGTAAACAAGAGATGATAACTAATGTACAATTTATCTGGGAGCAAAGGCCTCATAGTACCCCTTAGAGCAGTATAGGAACCAATAGAAAACCACTCTGAATCGTTTACTGGGTTTAAAAACCAAGTACTAATAATTAAACATTTAAAAACAAACACGCAAACTATTGGCTGTTAGTTAAGAACATAAAACCATCACTTTAAGCTATTAATTCTACATGTACAAACTTGTCAGTGTATGACCTGATTCTCTCCCCTCCCCTACCCCAGATTCCTGCTCCCTTGAGTGCACATTCCGATCCCCATAAACCACCTTGAGAAAATCACTAAGATGTGCAGTACCAGCTCAACACATTGAACTCAGAATGTCTCCCCTTTCTCCCCCTTCCTCTCCTAACAGTCTTTATACTTCCCTCTTTGTTTATCCCTCTTATATCCTACCTCCCCCCCCCCCTCGCCACCCACAAAAAAGCTGGGCCACTGGTTTACTGTTGTTTGACAATGCTTATTCTGATATTACTGTATTATTGCTTACATATTTACGATGTCAAGAATTTACATTTTGATTTGTTGTAACCTAGTGAACCCTATTCTAATAAAAATTATTTAAACAAAAGGGACAGTAAACTTACGAACTAATGTTACATTTTTCTGCACATAGTGCAGAATTCTATAACATTAGCTTAGCGCCAAGTTTATAAAACAAAAGATTGCAGAGATATATTTCAAAATGCAATTTTACTGACCACCACTCCTGACTCTATTGAGCGGATCTTAATTTGCATAAGCGCATCGTCTGCACGCTGTCTTGTCACAGCCCAGTTCATGAAATTTGTGCTCTACTAGATCTGCCCTAGACAACTGCAAGTGCTTTTATTGTGAAGTGAAATTGTCTAAGAGCAACATCAGCCCAACTATGAAGTGGTAGATTGCACAAACTCAAAGAGTTCCAGCATGACCGCCGTGCACAAAGCTTGGTGTGGAGGAACATAAGTGGCTTGCTCAGAGCGCTGACCTAAACCCCCCTGAACACCTTTGAAACACTGATTGTGAGCCACACCCTTGTATTCAATATCAGTTCCTGACCTCACAAAGATGTAGATTTTTTTAAAGCAGTGCTTAATTGCTGATACAAGGTTTTTTTTCTACATTAGAAAATGTGGTGTACAAAATGGATGACCACAAAGATCAAGAGAGATGTGCAGAGGGTACTAATCTTGTCACCTACTTCCTATTCCTAATGATATTTTTTTAAACCCCCCCTTCTCTCTTTGCTCAGTAGAGTACTGAATTTGTAGCACACTTTTGAGGTTTGATTGCAACAGTAATGAATATGGGTTCTCAGTTGAAATGCAAAATTTCTTTCTACCTTCAAATGCATGCAATATAGAAGGTTTTTTATTTTATTTTAAATGCTTTACTTAGAAGTAGGTGGTTATAGAACATAAATACTGGGGGAACAATGAATAATCCTGCAGAGCTCCATACCAGGGCTTAAATATTGTGTATTGAGTTAAGGAGACCAGAGGCGTAACTATACACACACATATATGTATATATATATATATATATATATATCAAAGGATAAACAGCGCTTATAGATTTTCTTAAAAACTGTATATATTATAGAGTCTCGACAGTATTGGTTGGTAAAAGTAGATAAGAGGAAAAAATATATATGGTCATATGCTTGTATAATAAAGTCTTAGATGAGATATAGAGGTCCAGGTGTAGTGTAGGAGTATTAGATACCCTTACCAAAAGTTACCTCAATCCTATGAGGTAAGTTTGCCGCATTGGAGGATGTATCTGATGATTGGATGAGTCCTAGGTATTCTGATCTGTATAGTTTCGCTGCCTCTTGGAGTAGAATGGGATGTGGGTCCCCTATGTGCTGGTTTTCTTAGAAAACTTCCTGGGCTTGTTGCCTCTTGGAGCTTGGTTCTCTTGTCTTGGTATGAACTTTCTTGTCCAGGTATATACCTACAACAGACGAGCTACTGTCACCGACCGAATACCAGCACTCACTGAGTGAACTGACACGCTGTACACTTCCCCGCCTACACCGAAGTCACGTTCCCAATCATCAGATACATCCTCCAATGCGGCAAACTTACCTCATAGGATTGAGGTAACTTTTGGTAAGGGTATCTAATACTCCTACACTACACCTGGACCTCTATATCTCATCTAAGACTTTATTATACAAGCATATGACCATATATATTTTTTCCTCTTATCTACTTTTACCAACCAATACTGTCGAGACTCTATAATATATACAGTTTTTAAGAAAATCTATAAGCGCTGTTTATCCTTTGATATATATCCTCCTATATTGTATAGACTTTGTCTATTACACAATATTTGTACTCAAACAGCTGCTCTATGAGATTTTCAGACCTCTGACTAGCGCATCTTATTAGAGTAACGCTTGTTTCTACTCACTGACACTGAGTGGTAACATTCTACTTATATCTAGACATATATATATATATATATATATATATATATATATATATATATATAAATAAATACACACATCTTTAGAACAAATCCATTGCAAAAGCCATACTAGAAAACAGCACTGTATTTCAACTGTGTTCACAGCTTCTATCCGTCCACCATGATATAAATAAAAAATGGAACTGCCCTAATTTTGTAGCCAAGAGACAGACACACATACATACACACATGTGCTCACACTAGCACACATATACACACACACACAGACATATATATATATATATATATATATATATATATAACTCAAAATAACAAGAGTATTGCATTGAGCAATGATACTTTTTATATTGGACTAACTATACATTTATAAGTTGACAAGCTTTCGGAAGAGTTCCTTCCTTTATCAAGTCTAAAGCAATACTGACCAATTTAATGGAATTTACAGATTATATCTTAAAACACAGAATATCTAAGAAGACAGTGCAGGGAGAGGAGGAGGTGTCGTAAAAATCATGAGGGGGGCTTAGGTAACAGGCAGACAGTGTGCAGTGTAGGAGAACAGACAGGGGAAATATATAGCTTTACATAGACCATATACTGACATAAAGTTATATATCAACATTGAATCAATATCTATAAAGATGTGAAATTGTATATACAGGGGGAATACAAAAGTTAAAAAAGACAAAAGTGTGGACATAGGCTTACCTGTGTGCCTATGTATAAAGAATGTGGAATATACAATGTAATTGACTGAATTAAAGTACATTACAAAAAATGTTGATAATGTTTTAAGAATCCAGAGTCCACATTTAGTCCAGAATTAAACAGATTGAAGTGCATTATCATTTTCATTTCGAAGGTTTTTCTTCTTCCATGGTGTTTTTGAAGTTGCCTCTGAGAATTTTGATTTTGAGGTTTTGGATGGAGTGGTCAGGTTGGCTGAAATGGTGACCAACAGGGGTGCAGTATTTTGTTTCACAGTGGTTTTTGATTGAGTGTCTGTGTAAGTTCATTCGAAGGTGCAGTTTTTGGCTTGTTTCTCCAATATAGAATCCCATTTCACATGCAGTGCAATGTATCATGTATACCACATTTGCAGATATACATGAATATGCCCCTTTAATGTTATAAGATTTATTATTGTGATTTGCTGTGCTGCTTTCACAAACGTGTTGACACAGTTTGCAGAGAGCCTCTTCATGGCTGACTTAGAACAGAGATTCCTAGCCACTCACCCTCACAAACCCTTCAAATACTTTCGCTACATAGATGATATTTTCATCATATGGACAGAAGGAGAAAAAAACCTTGAACATTTTCCTAAATCATTTAATCTATTTCATGCATCAATCAAGCTTAAAATGAACTTTTTGTGTCAGCTTCCTGGATACAACAATATCCATCACAAATGGCAAACTGCACTCATCTGTATACAGGAAACCAACAGATAGATGCAGCTACCTCCACAGCTCCAGCTCCCACCCCAATCACATTAAAAAATCCATAATCTACAGTCAGGCTACAAGATACCACAGAATTTGCTCAGATTCCAAGGACCGTGACAAACACCTCATCATACTGTCCCAATCATTCAGAGAAAAAGGTTACAAAACAAGGATTATAAATAAAAAAATTAACTCTGCCCTCAATACTCCACGTGAACACTTACTACAATGCAGGGAGAAGAAAAACATATCACGTATCCCATAGTAGTCAAATACAACCCTGCTGTGGAAGGGATACGAAAAATCATAAAAGACTTACAGCCACTACTCTTAGAGGATCCCACACTCAAAAAAATCTTTCCAAAACCCCCAATCCTGGCATACAGACAACCACCTAACCTAAAGCAGAAACTGGTACATAGGAATCTACCCCTTGAGAAAAAGAACACTTAGAATGGAACCAAGTGCTGCTATAAAGCTCTCTGCAAACTGTGTCAACACGTTTGTGAAAGCAGCACAGCAAATCACAATAATAGATCTTATAACATTAAAGCGGCATATTCATGTATATCTGCAAATGTACATTGCACTGCATGTGAAATGGGATTCTATATTGGAGAAACAAGCCAAAAACTGCACCTTCGAATGAACTTACACAGACACTCAATCAAAAACCACTGTGAAACAAAATACTGCACCCCTGTTGGTCACCATTTCACTCAACCTGACCACTCCATCCAAAACCTCAAAATCAAAATTCTCAGAGGCAACTTCAAAAACACCATGGAAAGAAAAAGATTTGAAATGAAAATGATAATGCACTTCAACCTGTTTAATTCTGGACTAAATGTGGACTCTGGATTCTTAACACATTATCAACATTTTTTGTAATGTACTTTAATTCAGTCAATTACATTGTATATTCCACATTCTTTATACATAGGTACACAGGTAAGCCTATGTCCACACTTTTGTCTTTTTTAACTTTTGTATTCCCCCTAGTCTATGTAAAGCTATATATTTCCCCTGTCTGTTCTCCTACACTGCACACTGTCTGCCTGTTACCTAAGCCCCCCTCATGATTTTTACGACACCTCCTCCTCTCCCTGCACTGTCTTCTTAGCTATTCTGTGTTTTAAGATATAATCTGTAAATTGCTTGTTAACTTATAAATGTATAGTTAGTCCAATAAAAAAGTATCATTGCTCAATGCAATACTCTTGTTATTTTGATATCTAAATCTCTGGACTAACACGGCTACTCCAATCAGCGTATATATATATATATATATATATATATATATATATATATATATATATATATATATATATACACATATACACATAAACATGTACACCCACACACACATATACAAACACACTCACACAAGCACACACACATACACACATGTGCACACACGCACTTACTCATACATACATAAACACACTCAAGCACACACATACATACACACAGATGCACACACACATTCACACACACACACACACACACACAGACACACTAAAGCTACACACTGTTGGTCAGCCAACCTAAAGAGACCACTGTTAGCAGACACAATCTCACAATTGATGTTGAAGAGGGCTACAAATTTAAGAAATTATGTATTTAGATGAGGCTCCAGCAGTATTATTGAAGGTAAAATTGTATGGTTTGGTGGCAGTTAAAATTGACAGAATAGCTCTATGGTTAAAACTAGGGATGGTCGAATGTGTTTATATCCGAATTCGAATGTTAGAACGAATGTTATTGTAGAAATTCGATTTATATAATAGAATGTTGATAAGAACGAATATTCTTAAAAATTCGATTTTCGAATGTTATTTACAGTTTTCGAATGTCACATTTGAATTCGAATGTTACATTCGAATATCACATTCAAATTCGAATATTACATTTATAAAACACAATTGTAGACTAGAAACACTTTTTCGAATGTCACATTCAAATTCGAATATTACATTTATAAAACACAGTATTAGACTAGAAATACTATTTCAAATTCGGATGTCACATTTGAATCGAATATCACATTCAAATCGAATATCACATTCAAATTGAATATCACATTCAAATCGAATATCACATTTAAAACACAGTATTAGACTAGAAATACTATTTCAAATTCGAATGTGACATTCAAATTCGAATGTAGCATTCAAATTCGAATATTACATTTATTAAATACAGTTGTAGACTAGAAATACTATTTCAAATTTGAATGTCACATTCAAATTCAAATGTCACATTCAAATTTGAATATTATGTTTTGAAATTGAATGAATACATAGCTAAACATTCTATTATTCGAACAAATATTTTCGAATTTTATTGAACAATTCGAAAACGAAAATTCGAAAATAGAATGTTAGAATGTTATATAAACATTCGAAATTCGATTTGAACAAACAAATGTATCAAAATTCGTTTTAAATTTCGAATTTTTAGAAACATTCACCCATCCCTAGTTAAAACACTGGGTAGAAGGTACTGACTCCAAAACTAATATTTGTATCTTCCCCTTAACAACTCATTTGCTTTTTTGGCAACAACATAAGTTTATATTTTTGGTCTCTACTTTATCTTCAGTATTCAGTAAAATATGTTTGTTCTAAAACTGCGAGCTCAGATGGAAATAGAAGGACATGGGACATAAAAGTCTCTAGGCTTCTCTCAGGTTGGCCAAGACCTTTCCTGTAGGAGCTTGTCTGTCAATGTTTCATGATATCTCAATTTTAAATATTTCAATCAGGGATGTGATAACAAATGCTAAGATGTCAAATTAAAAACTGTCCCAATGATATCACTCTCTTTTCATTTGAGAAAACTATATTTTACAATTTTGTGTTAATAATTATTACAGCCAAATCCTTTCAGAATCTCAGCTTAGCAAAACAGGGTTTTATTCTAGTCTGTGAATGTATAAAAATTTAAAATTATTCAATGTGATCAGTCTGGCATGTTTTCCCTCCAAAAGCATTCATGGTGATAATAGATCTCAGATATGCATATTGGCATAGTTAATCTACTGCAGCTTATTAGTGTTTCCTTAGATTTGTCACAAGGAATGACCATTTTCAATTTACCTCTTAATGGCTCTTCATGAGGAACTCAGAAGGAAAAGTATATAAGTATATATGAATACTCACACCCAGATTATTAACACTTCACTTACTACATGTAACCATTCAAGGTATATATTGCCCTAAATCAAAGCCCACTCACCAGGTCTACCCCCATAAACAGTTTAGTCACACTTTAAGCCCCCCATCTACCTATTAACCCCATATAACCCGTGCCAAGCAGGTCACTTCACCTTAAATTATATGCCCCTATGCCTAGTTTACACACTGTACAGTACCTAAACATAGCCAGGTCAATCACTTGCATTACATAAACAGGTAGCCAGAATCTCACATAATCATTGCACTATACCAAGGCCACTTACCTTGCACAGTATGTATACTCACAGTTTAATGTAGTGTGAAGTGGCCTGCTTGGCATGGGTTATATGGGGTTAATAAGTAGATGGGGGGGCTTAAAGTGTGACTAAATTGTTTGTGGGGGTAGACCTGGTGAGTGGGCTGTGATTTAGGGCAATATATACCTTGAATAAGTTGAATGGTCATATGTAGTAAGTGAAGTGTTAATAATCTGGGTGTGAGTCTCACACACAGATTATTAACACTTCACTTACTACATATGACCATTAAAGTTATATATTGCCCTAAATAACAGCCTACTGACTCACCAGGCCTACCCCCACAAACAATTTAGACCCACTTTAAGCCCCCCATCTACATATTAACCCCATATAACCCATGCCAAGCAGGCCACTCACCCTCTACCTCTTCCTCTGGGAGCTGACTATGGATGAGTGCTTTCTCAGTAGTTCGGCCATAGTACACTATCTCTGTGGGTGAGAGGACACCCGGGGTAGAAACAGACCAGGGGGGCATGGTGGCACCTGGGCAGCATGCGAAGAGAGTAAGACTGTCACCAAGAGAGAGAGTGGAAGAGACTCTGGAGATTTTCTCCCAGCCAGAGCCAACACAATACAACCCCCCCGTGAAACCCCCTGATCCCCGCGGCACCCCCCTTATCCTGAGCTCACTATGGCTGCCAGACGTCTTCACAATCCACTTCTCTGGTCTCCATCTCACTGACTCACTACTGCTCTAGCCTGCAGACTCCCAGACCAGTTCCAGTGCCACTCCACTGACTCGACTCCTGCTACTGACTAGGCTGCACGTGCAGTGACAAGACGATTGATGAGATACACTGTGCAGCCAATCAGTCAGGTCCGGAGGAAGCAGACTCTCTAACCTATCTGCGTGGCAGTGCGCACCAAAATGGGAAGTTCCGGGGCAGCAGGCAGGTCAATCAAACGTCAAATAAAGTTTGTTTGCGACATGTGCAATTGTGCTGCAGTGCCTGTCTGCCCTGGAAATTGGAATTAGTTTTATTTAAATTGGAATGGATAAGGTCAGGATTTGGTAAAAAAAAAAATAATAATAATAAAAAAAAATACAACCTGAAGTCTTGGGCCACCCCTGTGGGAGGGACCTGCTGGGCCCGGTCGCAATCACAACCATTGCATCACCTGTAGTTCCGCCCCTAAAGGAGACCCATGTTAGAGTCCCAGTGGATCTATGGGCAGAGTCAGGTAAGGCAAAAACAGAGTTAGAGGTATTCTGTGGGCAGAGCTGGGTTTTGAACAAGTTACTAGGTGTTGGGGGTTGTCTAAGTGACAAAATGGTATGCAAAGGTGGTCTGCAGCATGGCTAGGCAATGTGTTGGCATGGCTAAGCAATCTTGAATTGTGCTGGCAATCTGGGAGCAATTTGGGGTGAGGCCAGGTAGTCTGGGTTGTGGCTACGTTGTCTGGGGTGTGGCTAGGTTGTCTGGGGTGTGGCTAGCCAGAAAGGGAAAGTGTCAGGGAGGAACAGTTTTCACTATCTTCCTGCATCCAACAAGAACAACAGAGATGCCCTTGAACCATTACAGAACCACCACTGCTTAGAAGCTGTTTGACATGTGTATTGAATTAGTATAATGAGATATGATTTTTGTAACTCTCCAATAAAGCTCAGTTTCTTTTTTATTTCCAGGCTTTCCTTCTGATGTAATAAGTATAATCTCAAATATATCTGGATGTCTACCTCTTATTTCCTCAACAGTGTGTGTAAATAATTGTCTGGCTTCCAAATACAGAACCATTACTGGTGCTTGCAACAACAGGTAACTTATTATTGTGATGTTATAAACATATTTTGTAATTATGTTTGTAGCTGAATTATTTCATTACAGACCACACAAAAACTGGAACTATAAACAGGCTTAATTTCTTCTTTTATTTACCAAAATTGCATAGCTAGTCCCCAAAAAAGACAAAAATTACATTTAACAGTAAAAAGGATTATTAATCAAAAGAAATAAATAAACTTTAATCTATGGGGCCTATTTAACAAGGTGTGGACAGACATGATCCGATATTGCGGATCATGTCAGCTGCACAACGATAAATGCAGACAGCGTACGCTGTTGGCATTTATCATTGCACCAGCAGTTTTTGTGAACTGCGGGTGCAATGACGCCCCCTGCAGATTCGAGGCCAATCGGCCGCTTGCAGAGGCTGTCAATCAACCCGATCGGGTTGATTTCTTGCAAGTTCTGTCTGCCTCCTCAGAACAGGCAGACAGGTTATGGAGCAGGCTCGCTAGAAACACGGGGCATCAAGCTCCATACGGAGATTGATAAATAGGCCCCTAAATGTCTAAAGTGTAATAGAACATTTGGTGTTGACAGGCTTCATAAAATACTGATAAATAATGAGTTCTTGTTTTTTTTTAACTCTAATATATACTTATATACAGTAGTACACAATGGGTCAGATTACAAGTGGTGCACTATTTAGCCCTTTTGCTTGCACTCAAACACGGCCAGAAGTAATCTTTTAAGGCTTTGGCAGATTTATCTTGCTAGGTTAAAACATTAGTATTGTGTTGTTTAAAATTGAATATGAACTTGTTTTCTTTACATTTTTCTGCAAATAAATGCTCTAAATGACACTCAGCAAGATTACGAGTTTTGCGTTATGACTCAAATAGCATCGTTATGCTTCATAATGATGCTTTTTCCCTGACGCCTTGTCAGAATAGGTGTACCGCACACCTTTTTGGCCGTCACGCAACGTCAGTACCGCACTTTTAAAAAAGGGACTCCCATAGAGCCGGTATTACGAGTTTTGCGGTGAGGCCAAAAAGTGAGCGGTACACCCTAAAATGACAAGATCCGTACCGCCATCTAAAGTCAGTAGTTATGAGTTTTATGCTACAAAGCTGTACAATAAATTTCATAACTAAATTGTCACAAAGTACACTAACACCCATAAACTACCTATTAACCCCTAAACCGAGGGCCTCCCGCATCGCAAACACTATAATAAAATTATGAACCCCTAATCTGCCGTTCGGACATCGCTACCACTATTAAAATGTATTAACCCCTATTCCGCCGCTCCCTGACATCTTCACCACTATAATAAACCTATTAACTCCTAATCCACCGCCCTCCCGCATCGCAAACACTATTTAAATATTATTAACCCCTAATCTGCTGTCCGTCCACACCGCCGCTATAATAAATCTATTAAAGGGACAGTATACACTCATTTTCATATAACTGCATGTAATAGACACTACTAGAAAGAATAAGATGCACAGATACTGATATAAAAATCCAGTATAAAACTGTTTAAAAAAACAGGAGCAAGCTGGAGTAGGTAGCTGACGGTATTCTCAAAAAAATTTGGGGCTTGGTTAGGAGTCTGAAAATCAGAGCAATATTATTTAAAAATAAGCAAAACTTTACATTTAAAAAAAAAAAACTTTATGGGCTATTTAAATACATCGTCTACAAAACATTTATGCAAAGAAAAAATGAGTGTATAATGTCCCATTAACCTCTAAACCGCAAGACCCCCACAACGAAATATACTAAATTAAACTATTAACCCCTAAACTTCTGGCCTCCCACATCACTACATAAATATATTAACCCCTAAACCTCAACCTAACCCTAACGTAACCTTAAGCATAACCCTAACGTAACCCTAAGTCTAACCATAACCCTACACCCCCTAACTTAAATATAATTAAAATAAATCTAAATACAACTTACTATTATTCCCTAAATAATTCCTATTTAAAACTAAATACAAACTTACCTGTGAAATAAAACCTAAGCTAGCTACAATATAACTAATAGTTACATTGTAGCTATCTTAGGTTTTATTTTTATTTCACAGGTAAGTTTGTATTTATTTTAACTAGGTAGACTAGTTAGTAAATAGTTATTAACTATTTACTAGCTACCTAGTTAAAATAAATACAAAGTTACCTGTAAAATAAAACCTAACCTGCCTTACACTAAAAAATAACATTACAATCAAATAAAATTAATTAAATTAATCAAATACAATTATCTAAATTACCAAAAGAAATAAACACTAAATTACACAAAATAAAAAATGAAATTATCAAAAATAAAAACGAATTACTCCTAATCTAATAGCTCTATCAAAATAAAAAAGCTCCCAAAATAAAAATCCTACACTAAACTGCCAATGGCCATTAAAAGCGCCTTTTGCGATGCATTGCCCCAAAGAAATCAGCTCTTTTAACTGTAAAAAAAATACAAACAACTCCCAACAGTAAAACCCACCACCCACCCAACCAAACCCCCCAAATAAAAAACTATCTAAATAATTTAAATAAACCTAAGATAACCATTGCCCTGAAAAGGGCATTTGGAAGGGCATTGCCCTTAAAAGGACATTTAGCTCTTTTACATTGCCCAAACCCTAAGCTAAAAATAAAACCCACCCAATAAACCCTTAATAAAACCTAACACTAACCCCAACGATCCACTTACAGTTTTTGAAGACCGGACATCCATCCTCATCCATGCGGCAGAAGTCTTCATCCAAGCAGGCAGAAGTCCTAATCGAAGCTGGCAGAAGTCTTCGTCCAAGCGGGCAGAAGTCTTCATCCAGACGGTATCTTCTATCTTCATCCAATTGGGACGGAGAGGGTCCATCTTCAAGACATACGGCATGGAGCATCCTCTTCTTCCGATAGTAGTCACTGTAGAATGAAGTTTCCCTTTAAGTGACATCATCCAAGATGGCGTCCCTTACATTCTGATTGGCTGATAGAATTCTATCAGCCAATAGGAATTAAAGGGGAAAAAATCCTATTGGCTGTTGCAATCAGCCAATAGGATTGAGCTTTCATCCTATTGGCTGATCCAATCAGCCAATAGGATTGAGCTCGCATTCTATTGGCTATTCCAGCAGATTAGGGGTGTTTAGACTCAGGGTTTATGTTAAGGTGTTAGGTTTAAACTGTATTTTCTTTTCCCCCATAGACATCAATGGGGCTGCATTACGGAGCTTTTGTTTCTGCGATCGCAGGTGTTAGACTTTTTTTGCCGGCTCTTCTCATTGATGTCTATGGGGAAAGCGTGCACGAGCACGTCAAAATAACGCTCCTTTTTTTTTTTTTATAACTGTTTTTATTGATTTTAAAAATACGTCATACAGCATTAATCAACAAAACAAACAGTAAATCAACAAATAAAATAACAGAAGTTGACAATAGTGTTCATCTTTGCCACATCAAGTAACATAGGTACAACAATGCTATAGGTATAGACACCACAACTTTGCAGAAAAGAAGTTTATATAGTTTATATATAAGTATACACATGAATCCATCACGCAATCCCTAGGTCAGTAGTTAGTTAGGGGGTATAGGGTCGGAGGACTTCTTAAATTTGTCCATTATATAAGAGTCCCAAAGAACTTTAATTTCTAAGTATACGTCTTTGCGTCTAGTTTTCATGTAGTGGTACTCTTCTAAGTTTAAAACATTTTGACATTGGTCAAACCATTGTGCCAGGGAAGGAGTTGTGGATGTTTTCCAATTCTTGGCAATCAATGTTTTTGCGCTATTAATTAGAACAGTGTTTTTCAACCAGTGTGCCGTGGCACACTAGTGTGCCGTGAGAGATCCTCAGGTGTGCCACAGCAGACTGACAACAGTGTGACATATTTTTTAAACTTTGCTTGTTTTTTACTCCCAGTGCAGGGGTAGTTTGTAGGAGGCATGGCATAACAGCACAATGCATACAGTATGTGTGTGTTTTTGTGTATGTGTATAGATATATGCCGTATTAGGCTACAATGTGTGATTTTTTTTAAATTTTGGGATGGTGGTGTGCCACAGGATTTTTTAATGTAAAAAAGTGTGCCACGGCAAAAAAAAGGTTAAAAATCACTGAATTAGAATATGTAGTAGCTTAGATTGGAAAGTGGTACGTTTTTTAGGAGTGAGGTTAAATAGCCACAAAAGGGGATCATCTGTAATTTTGGGGCCTAAAATGGAAGTGGTTTCCTTTATTACTTCTGACCAGAAGGAGGCGATAGCTGGGCATTGCCACCATATAAGTGACATTGTTCCCGTCTGGGAGTGACACCTCCAGCATAGATTACTAATTGTACTAAATAATTTGTGACATCTGGCTAGGGTAAGATACCATCTGTGCATTAATTTAATATTCATTTTGAGCATTCTACTGGAGATGGAAGTCTTGGTAATGTTTGAAAATATCCGTTTAGTTTCTAAAGGGGAAATATCTATTCCAAGTTCATGTTCCTATCTGTCTATATAGTAAGGAGATTGGCCCCCGGATTGATTTTGTAAAAGGGCGTACATATGTGATAAAGCGTGGTTTATTGGGGTATGTTTACTACATAATGATTCAAATTGGGTGAGTGGTCTCATTATGTTTCTCCTTTCTGGGTGGTTGGTTATGTATGAATGGCACTGGTATAGTTTGAACCAGTCTTGTAGAAAGGTAAGATCTTTTTCAAAATAACGCTGCTTTTGTGTGCAGTATGGAGCTCAACGCAGCCATATCGCCCGCATAAGCCGGGTTTTATAAAAGTTGTAATGGCAGCGCCATAGGGGGGTTAAATTACTTTCCCTATAGCGCTCAAAACTCGTAATCTAGGTGATATTGAGCTATAGTTTGCATCAAGTATATATAATAAACAATCCCTTTAGTATTTTTTTTTTAAATAGCAATCAATGATGTAATGTAATGGACAAATAGTATATCTGTTATATAGATTGACTATGGTTAAACCAAGTATACTGTATAACCTTGTAATGACATTCCACCTATCAGGGAGAATATGTTACAGTCTTTGCTATTTAAGGCTAAGGCATCCTTAATATGAGCAATCATAGGGATTCCAGGAAGACCATCCTTACTTGTAATCTGTGTTTGTGGTTCTTCTCCCACCTAATGGATGAGTGAGGTATGTATGTGGGATTCTTAATAGACATATTTTCTAGGATTTCAAGACCCCGCAAAAAGTAATCTTAAATAAATGTGTATATCTGCCAAAGTTCTACAGATGTCTACATTAGGGTTCTAGGATTAGTTTAAAATATACAAACGTACCAAATAAGTTTAACTAGTATAGAAGGGAGAAAACAAAAAGAAAGACAAAAAAAGAACTCCTCTAAATATATGAGGTATGGTAAGCTCTTTAAGAATGTTAATCAAGTGACCTGCTGTTATTTGTTATAATTCAAAGGGGGATAGTTAGTTCACATCTCAGCTTATACATAATGCAAATATAAACCGGGTGATACTATATACCCATATATTGCAAAAGGAGCCTACTAACAACAACACAGTTTGCTAAATTCTATGTAAAGAATAAACCTGGAATGCAAAATTCACAGCTAGTAAATAAAAGTCAACTATAGGTGGGATTCAATTTTACAACTAGGGAGTAGAACTTGTGAATATCAGGAGTTGTAGGACGTCATATCCCAATGTCTGCACAAATATGTCCAATTATGTATAAGGGTTGCCAGGATATTAAAGTGAGTTGCCATACCACCTAATCATTGCGGCTCCTTCAGGGTATGGCATAATATATTAGCCTACCCTATACCAGCACTCTCAAACTCTTGTTGAAAGGAAGGAATACCCAAAGTCACCAAATCGTGCCAAACAGCCTTCTAGGTGGTAGTGCTCCAGTCCTCTTGTCGTGGAGAAGCATCGTAAGATCTCTTTAGCTTTTGTAAGGTTATCTTCCCTGGCCTTTGAAGACAGACGTCTTGTAGTAGAGCTAGTATGTTACATCTCCCCATTCCAGGCAAGCGAGCAGCGATCTCTGTTACATCAGCCATCAAAGTGCAGAGTTTACCATCTATAGGCATGCTGTTTAGAGTCTATCACATCTGACCCCATTATGGTGTAAAGGTATGCTGAGCTGTCTCGTGGAGTGCCCTAAATCTTCTTCAAGACCACAGGCTTGTGAGTTATATGTTATGCCTTCTGCCCCAGGTGATCGGCCGCTTCCCATAAGGCTTGGCTATCAGGTGTAGACACAGGGCTCCTTGCGAATTGCCGCTGTTTCTCTGTTGGTGTCTGCATATTTAGCAATGGCTTCATAGGGTCAGGTAATTGTTAGGCTGAGATGTTAGCATTAAGGAATCCAAACTGCAAAGGATTGCCATCTTAAAGTCCTCCAAAAGAGCATGTAGTGCTGATGAGAATTTCTCCATGGCACGGTATAGGGGAACTGGCACAGATTATCTGTACTTAATGAAAGGGATGGTATTGATGTTCAAGTAGTGTGGATGTTCCAGTCAGTGCCATTCTTCAGCACAGATAAAAAGTGCTCAAGGAAACTCCAAAGGTGAACATGTACATCACATAATTAGATATAAACTTGGTGTGTGGGATAAATGAGTGAAAAACAGCTGTTTTAACAGCTCCCCGAATAGCCAAAATTAGTAAGCAGCCATCTTAGTCGCTGGTCGGACACGCCCCCCCAAAATAAACTTTTATCATTCAGATAGAACATGCAGTTTTAAGACACTTTCAATTTACTTCCATTATCAAATTTTGCACAGTCTTTTTATATTCACACTTTCTGGAGAACAAGATCCTACTGAGCATGTGCACAAGCCCACAAGGTATACGTATACTTTTAAACACAGAAGGGTAGTTCTGGTAGACAAGATTTATATCCTGAACGGGTGAAGGAACTGCTCTAGTGTCTCCCCTAGGGCTCAAACGCTTACTATCCATATCTGGCAGCAACATATATACAGAAAAGAAATGTTCCCAGAAAACACAGCTGAAGCATCAATTCAAACTTGAAACAAAGGCATTAGAATGCTGGAGCGATATATAGAGTAAAATATACCTTTTAATTCAAATAAAGTAAAACAAGTCAGTTTTCGGTAAACAGACAGTGACCTGGAGTGCAGGTACATACGGAGGGTGACGTTAACTGGCGCATTTTACGCCCTTCTGGCACTTTCTCAAAGATGTGAGTGTGAGGATCTGAGTGCCTGCTTATACGCTGTCTCAAAAAGGTAAGGCACCTCCTCACACTTAAATATACCAATTATTATTCATCTTAGGATTCAATGTTAAAAAAAATGTATATAAAAGAAAACAAAATTAATTACATAGTTACACTATAATGTTATTTGCTCGGTTACGAAGACAGAGAATTGGCGGCTTCTAAGTACAGTAATTCTCTGTCTTTAACCGAGCAAATAGCAGTTTTCTTTCTCTGCTGTGGCCAATTAGGGACTGTTATAAATAGATCACTAGAGTGTGCAGTCAATGACTGTGTGGAATATAACAATGGTCTGCACTTCAACTTCTACTTTTAACAGTAACTGAAAAGCTTACAATTTCAGAATGGAATTACAGGAAAAGAGGCCAAAATAAATAATGAAAGTATTTTGCAGAGGTTTTTTTTATATATATACAGTTTATCATTCTATATTGCCATTGAAAGTGTTTAATGTCCCTTTACATTTTACCAAGTGTCCATGAAACATACATTATATAATGCATAGTGGCTAATTGGTAAAATATTATTTAAACATATTTTTGTGGGACTACTAGGTGCAACAATATGTTTAGATAAAAGTTGCACAAATAATTCTGATTTATGACACTTTTGACTCAATGGGCTCCATGTAATGTAAGAAGCAGCGGTCTGCTTTTTATACCCTAAGCAACCTCTGATGGCAAGGGAAAATCACAGAGAGCTCGCTCGCTCGCTCTCGGTGATTGACAGCCCCTTCATTTGCGCGATTGGTCGCGAGAATGAAGAGGCGGCCATTACACACTGCGACGAGTGTGTAATGATACATGTGGGCCAGCGGATCAACAGATCCGCTGCCCGTGTGTAGCAAAGGCGGGCAGACAGCTTCGCGAGTTGAGAAGCTGTCCGCCCGCCTGTTAGTACATGGAGCCCAATGATTCCCCAAGAGACCTTATAATCTACTACATGCTTATTTAAAAAAAATGAAAAAGATAAATGTATTAAGCAATTTTGCATTTTTATAGAGTCAAGTCAACCTAGTTTGGAAAATTTTTATTTTTTCCAGCATAAGACACTTATCCAAGCTCAAGTAGCCAAGTTTGAACAAGCTCAGCCAAAACGTTAGCTGGACAATCAGCTTTTACAGGATATGCAGTATCTCAATAAAGTTTAAAAACTAAACTGCTTTTTTTTCAACTAATTAAAAAAATAGATATAATGTTAATGCTAATTTAATACATATCAATTTTTTTTTCATATTCTGCACTCTATATCATGCTTATAGCTCTTGGGCAATTAGAGATTAAAATAAATATTGTAGATAATAAACTAAAAAGCAATGTCAGAGTCAGAAAACAGCATCTTAAAAGGTAAATAAGTAACATGGATGCAGTGGAAGATATAAATTGTTGGTGATGCTTAAGACTAGATATAGATTACAGTTTAGAAACCACAATTGAAAATAAATAAATTGGCAGAGCTCCCACAATTCTATAGAGATATTTTCTTAAAGTCATTATTAAAGCACACAGTAAAAAAATAAAAGGACGTGTTACTCAACATAAGCTCTCATTTATCATTGATTCAACTGTGAGAAAGAAAAAGGTTTAAGGTATATACAGTACCAGTTTTTTTTTCTTTATTTAAAACTAAGATCAGTTTATTATTATTATTATTATTATTATTATTATCGGTTACTTGTAGAGCGCCTTTACCAGACTAACTGATCTGTGAGCAATTACCATTCAGCTACTCTTTACTTTTATCTGCATCGTGAAAAAAAAAATCAGCATCATCAGTGCTGAGTTCGCAATTTACTTTACTGTCTTCCTGTGGGGTTTCATCATAATCTTGGGTTATTTCACCATGAACTTGCAAGATTTCATAGAAAACTTCCTTAAACTGAGTATTACACTTGTATATGTCTCTGCTTCACATATATCAACCTGCAGAGTGAGATCAACAGCTCTCAAACTTAAAATCTGCCTATATAAAATTCTTTGAGGGCCCTCGCTAACTGGTAAGAGTATTACAAGATGAAAATAAACGGATGCGCTCGAGCGGAAACAAAATGGGCACTCACCGGCTTAGCACTAGTGAAGAAGTTGTGTAAAATGTAAGAATAAAAAAATGTGCACCATCAACAACATAATTACATTCAAATAAAGTGTAACAACTCATATATACACAAAAAAGTATTCATATAAATATGAATAAATACATTTTACAAGGTATATGACAAGTTGTTTTCTAGAAAGGTCTAAAATGTATGTATATATATATATATATATATATATATATATATATATATATATATATATTTATTTATATAAATAAAATAAATATGCATTGCTATTCAGTGCCCCACCGTATGTATCCAGGGTAAATGGGAGAAACCATTCTTAATCTGTTAGACCATAAACACAAGCAAAGTTTGGAATAGGAAAAAATGGGACAATTGTGCAAACTGAAAGATAAATCAATTCATTACATTAATTCTGAATTCTTACAGAAGTGGATGGATGATTTGAATTTAACAGTCTCGCCCATCAGGTTTAAATTGCAATATCATGCGAACCAGATTTACTTTCTAGACCTAAAAATCTATCACCTAGATTACGAGTTTTGCGTTAGAGGCTATGCAGTGCTAACAAGCAGTTTTGTCTCACCGCTCACTTACCTGCAGTGCTGGTATTACGAGTTTTCAGAAACCCGTTGTTAAAAGACAAGAAGTGAGCATTGAGCAAAATTTTGCTCATTACCGCACTCCAATACCAGCGCTGCTTAAGTCAGCGGTGAGCTGGTGTAACGTGCTTGTGCACGATTTCCCCATAGGAATCAACGGAGAGAGCCGGCTGAAAAAAAGTCTAACACCTGCAAAAAAGCAGCGTAAAACTCACTAACGCAGCATCATTGATTCTTATGTTTACACCTAACACCCTAACATGAACCCTGAGTCTAAACACTCCTAATCTTATACTTATTAACCCTAATCTGCCACCCCCCACATCCCTGACAACTACATTATATTTTTAACCCCTAATCTGCCGCTCCGGACACCGCCACCACCTACATTATACTTATGAACCCCTAATCTGTGCCCCAACATCGCCGACACCTACATTATATTTATTAACCCCTAATATGCCGCCCCAATGTTGCCACCACCTACCTACACTTATTAACCCCTAATCTGCCACCCCCAACGTCGCCGCCACTATAATAAACATATTAACCCCTAAACCGCCGCACTCCCACCTCTCAAACATTAGTTAAATATTATAAACCCCTAAACTGCCGGCCCTAACATCGCCGCCACCTACCTACATTTATTAACACCGAATCTGCCACCCCCAACGTCGCCGCCACTATATTAAAGTTATTAACCCCTAAACCTAAGTCTAACCCTAAACCTAACACCCCCTAACTTAAATATAATTTAAATAAATCTAAATAAATATTACTATCATTAACTAAATTATTACTATTTAAAACTAAATACTTACCTGTAAAATAAACCCTAAGATAGCTACAATATAACTAATAGTTACATTGTATCTAGCTTAGGGTTTATTTTTATTTTACAGGCAAGTTTGTATTTATATTAACTAGGTAGAATAGTTAGCCAATAGAATGCGAGCTCAATCCTATTGGCTGATTGGATCAGCCAATAGGATTGAACTTCAATCCTATTGGCTGATTGCATCAGCCAATAGGATTTTTTCTACCTTAATTCCGATTGGCTGATAGAATTCTATCAGCCAATCGGAATCTAAGGGATGCCATCTTGGATGACGTCACTTAAAGGTACCTTCATTCTGTTTTAGTCGTCGGATGAAGAGGATGCTCCGCGTCGGATGTCTTGAAGATGGACCCGCTCCACGCCGGATGTATGAAGATAGAAGATGCCGTCTGGATGAAGACTTCTGCCCGTCTGGAGGACCACTTCTGCCAGGCTTGGATGAAGACTTCTGCCCGTCTGGAGGACCACTTCTGCCCGGCTTAGATGAAGACTTCTGCCCGTCTGGAGGACCACTTCGCCCGGCTTGGATGAAGATGTCTCCCGTTTGTCTTTATTTTAATTAGGCAGTTATTAAATAGTTAATAACTATTTAGTAACTATTCTACTTCATTAAAATAAATACAAACTTGCCCGTAAAATAAAAATAAATCCTAAGCTAGCTACAATGTAACTATTAGTTATATTGTAGCTATCTTAGGGTTTATTTTACAGGTAAGTATTTAGTTTTAATAGGAATAATTTAGTTAATGATAGTAATATTTATTTAGATTTATTTAAATTATATTTAAGTTAGGGGGTGTTAGGTTTAGGGTTAGACTTAGGTTTAGGGGTTAATAACTTTAATATAGTGGCGGCGACGTTGGGGGCGGCAGATTAGGGGTTAATAAATTCCAGATTAAGGGTTAATAATATTTAACTAATGTTTGCGAGGCGGGAGTGCAGCGGTTTATGGGGTTAATATGTTTATTACAGTGGTGGCGACATTGGGGGTGGCAGATTAGGGGTTAATAAGTGTAGGTAGGTGGCGGCGACATAGGGGCGGCAGATTAGGGGTTCATACATATAATGTAGGTGGCGGCGGTGTCTTGAGCGGCAGATTAGGGGTTAAAATTTTTATTTTAGTATTTGCAATGTGGGAGGGCCTCGGTTTAGGGGTTAATAGGTAGTTTATGGGTGCTAGTGTACTTTTTATCACTTTAGTTATGAGTTTTATGTTACGGCGTTGTACCATAAAACAACTACTGACTTTTAAATGCGTTAGGAGTCTTGACAGGGTAGGGTGTACTGCTCACTTTTTGGCCTCCCAGGACAGACTCGTAATACCGGCGCTATGGAAGTCCCATAGAAAAAAGACTTTACGAAGTTTACGTAAGTCATTTTGCGGTAAGGCCAAAGAAGTGTGCGTTGACCCTAAACCTTCAAGACTCGTCATACCAGCGGGCGTAAAAAAGCTGCGTTAGGACCTCTTAATGTTGCTTTTTTACCCTAACGCACAACTCGTAATCTAGCCGTGAGTGTGCTAACAGTCAAGCCACCACAATGTTTACTAAACCCACAGATCACAATTCTATTCTACATGCATCAAGTAATGCCCCTCCACATATCAACAGGGTCATTGTAATATGACAACTTAGGGCTCATTTCCCACAATTGGATTTTTGCGAGGTCGCAAAATGAAAAATCTACTGTCGGAAGTCATTAAACTTATCTACACATTCTGATGGCGCATTTTCCTTCATAATCTTGGGGGAGGGGGGCGGTTTTTCTGCAAATAACTTACACATTCCATAGAAAATAATAGAAGTCGAAAAGCGCAAAATAACACGCAGCTTCCGTTGAACACGCAAACAGGGAAAAAACACTGTCAGAAGCTCTCAATAAGGTCTCAAACATTATGGCATACTGAACTAGGTGTAAAAGAGGAAAAATAAGCTTATTGAGGCTTAGTTCCCAATGAGATGTTTAAGTTTACAAACAATGCAAGTCTTTATAAATTTGTTGTTATATGTGATATTTATTGCTAGCCCAGGTATAGGACTAGTAGTTTTGTTCCTATTTAAATATCAATATGTACTTATATATATCAATAAATAGAAAAATTGAAAAAAAAAATGTATTTGTTTTGTGACCTTACATTACATGTCTTTCTCTATAGAGGCAATAACAGGAAAGGAGCACAAGTGTTAAACAAAAATGTTATAGTGTTAGGTCCGATTACCATAGCAACAAAACACGTTGTTTGATGGAAGCGTTAACAAAACATTAACTTACACATACACAAAAAGACCAACTGTACTCACTGCGCAAAATATTTCAATAGAAACCTGGTACCAAATTGGAGCCATAAACTACTTCTGTATCTTAAGGCTCCATTTTAACAGCTCAATGGAAATGAGCCCTTACACAGGTGATTTAAAATTACTCTGACAGTATGAATAGGTCATAACAACTCACACATATGTCCAACAAATTCTACCATCATGGTTGCCACCCACGATTAATCAAGGAGGAGACATAGGAACTGTGATCTAAAATGCAGGACACATTATCGTATGTTCTGTGATGGACGTTCATTGATCAGGGCTTACATACATAACTTTTAGAATGTTTAAGGGGTAAGATGCATTAGTTTTGATACCTTTTTCAGGGTTTATCTTTTTTAGTATTATTGTTCATCATCAGTTAACAAGTAGACACTTTCTTTATATAGGGCTAGATTATGGGTGGAGCGCAATATTGTGCTTACGCGATTATGATATTTAAACTTCACTCAGTAATACCAATGAATGTTTTTTTTTTATATTTAGCATGCATTGGGTTTTACTCCTGCACTAACTTTTTTCTTTCAAATTGTAATACGTGAAAAATACGATAGCGTGCCACTTGTAATCCGGTCCAATCCTGCAAAACCTCTACAATAATCTCTTCAAAGCAGAGAGCTTTAGATCATTAGGCCCAAAGTGACTGTGTCAGCACACACCAGATACAAATTCATTTTCTACTCCTTTTAATAGCATGTGACTACTGAGGATATTTTGAGGTAAAATATCTTCCTTTTAATATACCTTTAAATTGTTATCAGATATGCTTCAGGGTTAATTAAACTTAATTATATAACTTGAATTATCAAGCTCTGTTGAAGAGTTAAAAAAATAAGATTTAATATGCTTGCTTATTTTGCTTTAAAAAAAAAAAGAAAAATCTGTGTTTTTTGATAAGGTCAAAAATGTAATTCAACTAAACTATTTTAAATTATGAAACCATATATCAATATGTGATGGAGAAACTAAAGCACAAACTTTTGGAAAATTATAACAGACCTTAAATGAGATTTATGCAAATGAATTCTTTACAAACTTACATAATTGTGTAAAAGCTATTATTTATGCAGGATGTTGGTAATAAAATTAAATACATTACTCAGTACCTTGGAATGACAAAACTAAGCAGAAAGCTCATTTTTTTAATATTGACCTAGAAAATTTCCAAAATTGAAAAACAGCTTAATTTGTAATTGATTATTTAATCATAACACCTTTAATGGAACAAATCTATCCATCTAATGGCAAGGATATAATAAAACATTAACCAGGGTTTATCTACATTCTAAAGGTTTCCCCTGCAAATAATGTCAATCAAGTTACATGTTTCTTCATGTTTTTTATGTATATTATATTTATTTTATTATATCTATATATATATTAACGGTATAAAACCCATAGACATAGGGATCCATTTATTAAACTCTCACGAAACAGAAGTGAACCTGAGGGGAAATAACTCAGTCACTTTGCCTTGAATAACAGTCCGACTAAGGAATTCATAAAAAGAAGAAACCAGATGTATTTGCTTCAAATCAGATAAGAGGCACATGACTAATAAATTAGAATCAGTCTAGACAGGGATACATTAATTTATCAATCCGTCTGTGCTATGGAAGGTGTTTTTTGTGCTCACGTGATAAAGAGAAGGAAACATTCTGGGGGGGATAGTTTTACCAGAATGCAGTGTGACGTGTATATATGTGGGCATTAAAGACATTTTTCATTTATATTTGCTTTGCATCATGATACACTTCTTCTAAAGAACAAAATGGCATCTGCAGCTGTTGAAAGCACTAAATTTGGTTGTAATGTTTAATTTATTTACCAGCAGAATGGGATTTTACACTGCACTAAACCCTGCTGCTACTTCTTCTAATATCTCTAGGTTGTCTTCATTTTCTGTTCTTAAAGGTACTTTTAATTCTTCCCAACCTCTCTAACACATAGAAGCATTATGTAGTACGCAGCACACCATGATGCTCCACGTCACTTTTTCCAGTAAATACTGTAGTATCCTCCCAGAGTGATCAAGACACCTGAATCTGCTCTTCAGTTTGTCTAGTAATGTTTCAAGGATATTCAGTGTCCCCTACAAATATATATATATATATATATATATATATATATATATTAGTATTTTAATGTATGTAATAAGTTTCCCCTCAAAGATAGAGTTAATAGTTGTTTGACAAGTTTGTCTTCGAAGATAGAGTTAATGTCTGTACATGTGAATCACTTACTGAGTGAGCACCAGTTAAATGTCCATACAGTGTGGGAACATACATAAAGTCTTTTGCAGATAATTTGTTATGTGAAACAGTTCACGCAAAATGTTCCCCACTGACTTACCCAGCTGTTCAGACTCTCCCGGCGTCAGTGCCCTCTGTAAAATTTCCAAGCGTCGGAGTCGACCCGTCCACAGGGGGTATCTGGAGTTCCATAGCAACCTCTTTGGCAGTCATACGAGACCTCTGTGCTCCTCCTTCAGTGTACCGTCCCCCTCTGGGTACTCTTCCTCGATCAGCTGGTCGGCGTCTGACGTAACCGGTGAATCACTCGGCTGGCCACACCTCTATGGATCGTACCGGAGGTGAGTACTGGCAAGTGCAAATGCTGATGGTATTAGGGCTATGCTGCAAAATACTTCCGTGCTTGCTCGATCTCCAGACACACAGCTTTGTAAATATTGAAGCAGCACCAGTAGATTTTGCAGTTAAAAACGGCTTTATTATTTCAGATATATGATGATATTGAAACAAAGCGATCTTGGTGACAAAAACAGTGCCTTAGGAATACACTCAATGAACATAATGCTGACGCGTTTCAGCCCTTCTGGCCGTAATCGTAGCTATAGTTCATAATCCCCATTATTCTAATATACACCTGTGCATAATAGTGATTGGATAAAACTTGATCCTGGGCGTATTCCTAAGTGTGGCACTTAATTACCATGTTAACATGTTAGCAACCATGATACTCCCACACTCTGCATTAGACTTGTAAAAACACACAATAATACATAGTAAACAATGTAACAGAAAGTGGCCATATATATAATGGGAACAAACTGACTTTTTTAGAAAAAGATCATGGACATATGAATAAAACACTAATAATTATAATGCTAACTGTCCAAATAATTCTAAAGGTATCACTAAGCTTTAGTTTCCCTTTCTCTCTAAGGTAATTCTAAACCTTGTCCTTGTGTTCCCTACTTCTAATGATCCTTTTCAGTTACTTCTGTAATATATAAACCATTGTTACTAAATACCAGCACAAGAGGGAGATCCCCTGGACACAGATTATTCCCAATAATTAATTATATCATATTCAGAGTTTAACCCTGTAGGGATTCTTGTTTTCAATCTGTGTATCCAAAAGACCTCCCTCTTTGCTAGCAGGCTATCCCTGTCCCCTCCTCTCTTTTTGCATTTTACTTGTTCTATTATAGTCCATTTTAAGGAAGCAACACTTTTGTCATGAAATTTTTTTTAAATGTTGGACTAAAGGGGTTGTGAGTTTGCCTGCTTTTATGTTGGTTATGTGCTCTCGTATCCTGTCACGAGCCTCCCGAGTAGTGAGACCTGTGTATTGTACCCCACAGGTATCACACGTTAATAGATAAACAATGTAAGTACTTCTACAGTTTAAGCATGAATACTGCCTAAAGCTTTCCCCTGTTGCTGCACTTGAAAATCCGTCATTTGATTGTAAGTGACTACACGCTATGCATTGTGCATAGCTGCACTTGTATACTCCAGTGAATCTAAGCCATGAGGAGTTTAAGCTTTGACTTGAGGCTAGTTGTGTAGGGGCGACAATATTGCCTATAGTGAGGCCTTTTTTGAAGGCATATCTACAGCCCTTCGACACTATGTTTATTAGTTCATCGTCTGCTGTCAACATATGATAATGTTTGCGTATAATGTTGCAGACTTGATGGTACTGCGAGCTATACTGCGTAACGAAGGTGACTCCTTCGAACACTTCTTTTTTGTTGTTTTTATTGACACTCGATAGGAATTAATTTCTATCTGATAATGATATTGTGTTTCTAATTCGTACAACCTCCTTTCTATTGTAGCCTCTTTTACAGAGGCGTTCCTCCAAATCTTTTGCCTGTCTTACAAATTCCGCCTGAGTAGAACAATTTCTCTTCAATCGTATAAATTGACCCTTCATTACAGAGTGAAAAACTCTCTTGGGGTGACTACTCTTTGCGTGTAAAAGTGTGTTCCCAGAAATGGGTTTCCTGAACACTTTTGTATGCACCCTTCCTTGTGACCCCATTAGTGTTACGTCCAAAAAATTAATTTGTCTGTGACCAAATTCATGCGTAAATTTTATGCCTGCTGAATTATTATTTAGGTCAGTTAAGAAATTAGATATCTAATTTCTTAACTGACCTAAATAATAATTCAGCAGGCATAAAATTTACGCATGAATTTGGTCACAGACAAATTAATTTTTTGGACGTAACACTAATGGGGTCACAAGGAAGGGTGCATACAAAAGTGTTCAGGAAACCCATTTCTGGGAACACACTTTTACACGCAAAGAGTAGTCACCCCAAGAGAGTTTTTCACTCTGTAATGAAGGGTCAATTTATACGATTGAAGAGAAATTGTTCTACTCAGGCGGAATTTGTAAGACAGGCAAAAGATTTGGAGGAACGCCTCTGTAAAAGAGGCTATAATAGAAAGGAGGTTGTACGAATTAGAAACACAATATCATTATCAGATAGAAATGAATTCCTATCGAGTGTCAATAAAAACAACAAAAAAGAAGTGTTCGAAGGAGTCACCTTCGTTACGCAGTATAGCTCGCAGTACCATCAAGTCTGCAACATTATACGCAAACATTATCATTTGTTGACAGCAGACGATGAACTAATAAACATAGTGTCGAAGGGCTGTAGATATGCCTTCAAAAAAGGCCTCACTATAGGCAATATTGTCGCCCCTACACAACTAGCCTCAAGTCAAAGCTTAAACTCCTCATGGCTTAGATTCACTGGAGTATACAAGTGCAGCTATGCACAATGCATAGCGTGTAGTCACTTACAATCAAATGACGGATTTTCAAGTGCAGCAACAGGGGAAAGCTTTAGGCAGTATTCATGCTTAAACTGTAGAAGTACTTACATTGTTTATCTATTAACGTGTGATACCTGTGGGGTACAATACACAGGTCTCACTACTCGGGAGGCTCGTGACAGGATACGAGAGCACATAACCAACATAAAAGCAGGCAAACTCACAACCCCTTTAGTCCAACATTTTAAAAATTTTCATGACAAAAGTGTTGCTTCCTTAAAATGGACTATAATAGAACAAGTTAAATGCAAAAAGAGAGGAGGGGACAGGGATAGCCTGCTAGCAAAGAGGGAGGTCTTTTGGATACACAGATTGAAAACAAGAATCCCTACAGGGTTAAACTCTGAATATGATATAATTAATTATTGGGAATAATCTGTGTCCAGGGGATCTCCCTCTTGTGCTGGTATTTAGTAACAATGGTTTATATATTACAGAAGTAACTGAAAAGGATCATTAGAAGTAGGGAACACAAGGACAAGGTTTAGAATTACCTTAGAGAGAAAGGGAAACTAAAGCTTAGTGATACCTTTAGAATTATTTGGACAGTTAGCATTATAATTATTAGTGTTTTATTCATATGTCCATGATCTTTTTCTAAAAAAGTCAGTTTGTTCCCATTATATATATGGCCACTTTCTGTTACATTGTTTACTATGTATTATTGTGTGTTTTTACAAGTCTAATGCAGAGTGTGGGAGTATCATGGTTGCTAACATGTTAACATGGTAATTAAGTGCCACACTTAGGAATACGACCAGGATCAAGTTTTATCCAATCACTATTATGCACAGGTGTATATTAGAATAATAGGGATTATGAACTATAGCTATGATTACGGCCAGAAGGGCTGAAACGCGTCAGCATTATGTTCATTGAGTGTATTCCTAAGGCACTGTTTTTGTCACCAAGATCGCTTTGTTTCAATATCATCATATATCTGAAATAATAAAGCCGTTTTTAACTGCAAAATCTACTGGTGCTGCTTCAATATTTACAAAGCTGTGTGTCTGTACATGTGAAACCAATGATATTTTGGTTATAAGTACTACTAACTATTAAAAATAAATCTATATAAGTATAGTGTAAGTTGGAACTGTAATAGTTTATAGAAACCTTACCTAGTAGCCATCCCGCTAGCATCTTATTTTCAATTTTGCTTTAAAATTGTAACAAGATCATGGAAAACCAGCATTGAAACTGATAATGTTGAGCATCACAAACCATTTGTACATTTATGAAATGGAAATGTTTTCTATTGCAGAACATTTCTTCTCTCTCCCTGGGAGACCTCATTGCAACATGGGTACACTCTATGGACCCTTAAATATTTGTGATCCCACCAATATGAAAAAAAGTTAGTTCAACTGATTGCCATTCCCCCGGTGTCTCTGGTAGATAAACATGAAGATTGAAAATAGTGTATATGTCTTCTAAAACATCCTTAGGTGTTTGGAGAAAGTTAGCAGATTAACACTGACCACAACACTGGACACAGATTGGAAAGATCCAGTGCCATAGAATGCAACATGGCCAACAATTATAACATGCCAATGGCTTTTTTCTGAAGGTCACAGGTTCTAAATCTGAATAAAAATCATGATTATTGATTGCCTTTTTGTTGATCTCTGCAATATTTCACAGGCTATAAGAGATTCCAGAATGCAACAGGAAAAACAACCTCAGGACCCTTATGCCTTGCCTTTGATGGATAAGTTCTTCCTTCTGATGTAGGGCAAGACGTGGTCTCTAGCTTCTTCTTCACAGAAGGATTGTGGCCACAGTAAATACCAAAACTTCCATACTCCAAGCTCAAAAAAACAACATACTTATAATCAAACAGGGTTGCAGATAACCTATATTGTTTCCTATGTATGAATAACACATATATTTACTCTCTATCTCTACTATAGGTACAAGCAAGCATCAAAAAATGGAATAGCACTCTGAGAGCTATTCCTACAATGAGGCAATAAACATATACAAATGCTTTTTTTGTACTTTAGTTTATTTAATTTAATTGTAGTTAGTTTATGTAATTAATTTAATGATAGTGTAGTGTTAGGTGCAATTGTAACTTAGGTTAGGATTTATCTTACAGGTAAATTTGTACTTATTTTAACTAGGTAGCTATTAAATAGTTAATAACTATTTAATAACTATTGTACCTAGTTAAAATAAATACAAAGTTGCCTGTAAAATAAATATAAACCCTAAGCTAGCTACAATTTAACTATTAGTTATATTGTATCTAGCTTATGGTTTAATTTACAGGTAAGTATTTAGTTTTAAATAGGATTAATTTATTTAATTGTAGTAATTTTATTTCGTTTTATTTAAATTACATTTAAGTTAGGGGGGATTAGACTTAGGGTTAGACTTAGGTTTAGGGGTTAATACATTTAATATAGTAGCAGTGACGTTGGGGGCGGCAGATTAGAGGTTAATAAATGTAGATAGGTGTCAGTGATGTTAGGGACGGCAGATTAGGGGTTAATAAAATTTAACTAGTGTTTGCGAGGTGGGAATGTGGCGGTTTAGGGGTTAATATATTTATTACAGTGGCGGCGATGTCCGGTCGGCAGATTAGGGGTTAAAAACTTTATTAAAGTGTTTCCGATGTGGGGGGGGGGCTTGGTTTAGGGGTTAATAGGTATTTTATGGGTGTTAGTGTACTTTTTAGTACTTTAGTTAACAGTTTTATGTTACGGCGTTAGCCCATAAAACTCTTAACTACTGACTTTTAAATGCGGTAGGAGTCTTGACAGGAGAGGGTCTACCGCTCTCTTCTTCCAAGACTCGTAATACCGGCATTAGGCAAGTCCCATTAAAAAGATAGGATACGCAATTGACGTAAGGGGATTTGCGGTAAGCTCGAGTCGCAGAAGAAAAGTGAGCGGTACACCTGTACCTGCCAGACTTGTAATACTAGCGGGCATTAAAAAGCAGCGTTGGGACCTCTCAACGCTGCTTTTTAACCCTAACGCAAGACTCGTAATCTAGCCGAATGATTGTTGTTTTTATAAGCCCCAAGGAACTGTCACTTTAAATCTTTGAAAAAATTATTGCTAAGTTGGGATTGGTCTGCAGGCAATTGGGATCCCTATAAAGGGCCTTACAGACTTAAAGGGACACTCAATCAAAATTAACATTTCATGATTCAGATTGAGCCTGCAATTTTAAACAATTTTCCAATTTACTTCCATTAACAAAATGTGCACAGTCTTTTTATATTTAAACTATTTGAGTCACCAGCTCCTACTGAGCATGTGCAAGAATAAGTGTCTATGCATTTGTGAATGGTTGATTGCTGTCACATGGTACGTGTATGCATTTGTGATTGGCTGATGGCTGTCACATGGTACAGGGGGAGTGGAAAAAGACATAACTTTTAAAATTGTCAGAAAAAAAAATCTATTACTCATTTGAAGTTCAGACTAAGTGCTGTTGCATTGCCTTGTTATCTTGCATTTGTTGATTATGCAAATCTACTGTGTTGACTGGTCCTTTAAAAGAAGTCATCTTGATAAAGGTCCTTTGTGAGGACAAAATGCGTAGATGATTCATACTATATCGTTTGGAAATACAGTTGGAAATACTATCAGAGCACTCTGCAATTTAAGTTTGCTGGTTTCCGAAATCGAGTATATCACGCATCTGATTGGTTCCTTCTAATCCAGTGAGTTGAGAACCCGGACTGACACATTGTACCAGAGGAGCCATGAGACGCCACCAAACAACCATGGTCGGAACATTGTGAGACCAAAGCTATACACTGTTTGCCACTACTGAGGAAAGAAGTCACCCAGAGTGGAGGGTCCGATGTGGAAGGGGCTTTGGAACCTGGTAACATATTAACCTGTGAAGCATACCACAATTGGAATCTGCTTACAACTGCAACTTAATTTGGAGAACTAACCCTGTCCACCTGCTCAGAGCTCGAGTACGATCAGGTTGATTGACACCTCCCTGCTGGCGAATCTGCAGGGGGTGGTGTTGCATCAGCAGCTCTCGTGAGCTGCTGGTGCAATGCTGAATACGGAGAGCGTATTGCTCTCCGCATTCAGCGAGGTCTTGCGGAGGGGGCACTGTTGGATCAGGTCCGCAGGACCTTTGATAAATAGGCCCCATGTGTTTGATGTATGGGATACTTGTAAAGCGCGGTTAATCACCCGTAAGGCACTGCTCATTTTATCAACCTCGGAAGGATGAAAGGCAGAGTGGACCTCGCTGGGGATCAAACCTGCAACCCTTGGGTTGCTACAGAGCTCAGGCACAGTGTCTTAGCATGCTGAGCTGTCTGTCCGGTGCTGAGCTATCTGTGATGTATATTTCACATATGTTTTTATTTTCACTTTGAGCCACCGGTGGTTGTATATATTATCAACTATATTAGATCATATTAGATCATATTAATTTATTTAATAAATTCATCCATTTATTTATTTTTAGTGAATATTTAGTAAATATTTATGTTAAATGCATATATATATATATATATACTTTTTAGATCATTTGTAGGAATTTGATTTTTATCTGTATACCTGCTTTTTTCTAGTGCAGCATTGTAGCAAGACAGGTGCCGAATACACATTTGCTATCAGGGTGTATTGTTGTATATAGACAAAGCAGTGTGCTAACTTTAGGAACTTACGGCTAGATTAGGAGTTGTGAGTTAAGGTAAAAAAGCAGCGTTAACAGGTCCTAACGCTGCTTTTTTACACCCGCTGCTATTACGAGTCTTGCAGGTATAGGTGTACCGCACACTTTTTTGGCCTTTTCGCAAATCAACTTACACAAATTTCGTAAAGGCTTTTTTCTATGGGACTTCCATAGCGCCAGTATTACGAGTTTGTCCTGGGAGGCCAAAAAGTGAGCGTTACACCCTCTACCACCAAGATTCCTAACGCATTTTAAAGTCAGTAATTATGAATTTTATGCTACAAAGCTGTAGCATAAAACTCATAACTAAAGTGCTAAAAATTACACTAACACCCATAAACTACCTATTAACCCCTAAACTGAGGCCCTCCCACATCGCAAACACTAAAAGAAAATTATTAACCCCTAATCTGCCGCTCCGGACATCGCCGCCACTAGAATAAACATATTAACCCCTGAACCGCCGCACTCCTGCCTGGCAAACACTAGTTAAATAATATTAACCCCTAATCTGCCACCCCTAACATCGCCGCCACCTACATTATACTTATTAACCCCGAATCTGCCGCTCCGGACATCGCCACCACCTACATTATACCTATTAACCCCTAATCTGCTGCCCCAACATCGCTGACACCTATATTATACTTATTAACCCCTAATCTGCCGTCCCCAACGCCGCCGCCACTATTCTACATTTATTAACCCTTTAAACCTAAGTCTAACCCTAGCCCTAACACCCACTAACTTCAATATAATTTAAATAAATCTAAATAAAATTACTATCATTACCTAAATTATTCCTATTTAAAACTAAATACTAATAGTTACATTGTATCTAGCTTAGGGTTTATTTTTATTTTACAGTCAAGTTTGTATTTATTTTAATTAGGTAGAATAGTTACTAAATATTTATTAACTATTAAATAACTACCTAGCTAAAATAAATACAAATTTACCTGTAAAATAAAACCTAACCTAAGTTACACTAATACCTAGCACTACACTACAATTAAATAACTTACCTAAATTAAATACAATTAAATAAATAAAATACAATTAGCTAAATTACAAAAAAAAACTAACACTAAATTACAGAAAATAAAAAACAAATTACAAGATATTTAAACTAATTACACCTAATCTAAGAGCCCTATCAAAATAAATAAAAAACTAGCCTTAAAAGGGCCTTTTGCGGGGCATTGCCCCAAAGAAATCAGCTCTTATACCTGTAAAAAAAAAATATATGCAACCCCCCCAACAGTAAAACTCACCACCCACACAACCAAACCCCTCAAATTAAAGCCTAACTAAAAAAACCTAAGCTCCCCATTGCACTGAAAAGGGCATTTGGATGGGCATAGCCCTTAAAAAGCCATTTAGCTCTATTGCTGCCCAAAGCCCTAATCTAAAAATTAAACCCACCCAATAGGATTGAGCTTGCATTCTATTGGCTGATTGGAACAGCCAATAGAATGCAAGCTCAATCCTATTGGCTGATTTGTTCAGCCAATAGGATTGAACTTCAATCCTATTGGCTGATTGCATCAGCCAATAGGATTTTTTCAACCTTAATTCCGATTGGCTGATAGAATTCTATCAGCCAATCGGAATCTAAGGGACGCCATCTTGGATGACGTAATTTAAAGGTACCTTCATTCGTCGGGTAGTCGTCATTGGAAGAGGATGCTCCACGCCGGATGTCTTGAAGATGGACCCGCTCCGCGTTGGAAGGATGAAAATAGAAGATGCCGTCTGGGTGAAGACTTCTGCCCGTCTGGAGGACCACTTCTGCTGGCTTCGTTGAGGACATCTTGCCGCTTGGATGAAGACTTCTCCCGGTAAGTGGATCTTCTTGGGTTAGTGTTAGGATTTTTTAAGGGTGTATTGGGTGGGTTTTATTTTTAGGTTAGGGCTTTGGGCCGCAATAGAACTAAATGCCCTTTTAAGGGCAATGCCTATCCAAATGCCCTTTTCAGGGCAATTGGGAGCTTAGGTTTTTAGTTAGGGTTTTATTTGGGGGGTTTGGTTGTGTGGGTGGTGGGTTTTACTGTTGGGGGTTGTGTGTATTTTTTTTTACAGGTAAAAGCTTATTTCTTTGGGGCAATGCCCCACAAAAAGGCCCTTTTAAGGGCTATTGATAGTTTAGATTAGGCTAGGTTTTTTTTTTATTTTGGGGGGGCTTTTTTTTTTTGATAGGGCTCTTAGATTAGGTGTAATTAGTTTAAATATCTTGTAATTTGTTTTTTATTTTCTGTAATTTAGTGTTTGTTTTTTTGTAATTTAGATAATTGTATTTAATTTATTTAATTGTATTTAATGTAGGTAAGTTATTTAATTGTAGTGTAGTGTTAGGTGTTAGTGCAACTTAGGTTAGGTTTTATTTTACAGGTACATTTGTATTTATTTTAGCTAAGTAGTTAGTAAATAGTTAATAACCTGTTACTGTTGGGGGGTTTTGTGTATTTTTTTTACAGGTAAAAGCTGATTTCTTTGAGGCAATGCCCTGCAAAAAGGCCCTTTTAAGGGCTATTGATAGTTTAGTTTAGGCTAGGGTTTTTGTTATTTTGGGGGGGCTTTTTTTTTGATAGGGCTCTTAGATTAGGTGTAATTAGTTTAAATATCTTGTAATTTGTTTTTTTATTTTCTATAATTTAGTGTTGTTTTTTTTTTTGCAATTTAGCTAATTGTATTTAATTTATTTAATTGTATTTAATTTAGGTAAGTTATTTAATTGTAGTGTAGTGTTAGGTGTTAGTGTAACTTAGGTTAGGTTTTATTTTACAGGTACATTTGTATTTATTTTAGCTAGGTAGTTAGTAAATAGTTAATAACTATTTACTAACTAGTCTACCTAGTTAAAATAAATACAAACTTGCTGGTAAAATACAAATAAACCCTAAGATAGATACAATGTAACTATTATTTATATTGTAGCTAGCTTAGGGTTTATTTTATAGGTAAGTATTTAGTTTTAAATAGGAATAATTTAGTTAATGATAGTAATTTTATTTAGATTTATTTAAATTATATTTAAGTTAGTGGGTGTTAGGGTTAGACTTAGGTTTAGGGGTTAATAAATTTAGAATAGTGGCGGCGACGTTGGGGGCGGCATATTAGGGGTTAATAAATGTAGGTAGGTTGCGGCGACATTGGGGGAGGGAGATTAGGGGTTAATAAATATAATGTAGGTGTCGGCAATGTTGGGGTCAGCAGATTAGGGTTTAATAAGTATAATGTAGGTGGCAGCGATGTCCGGAGCGGCAGATTAGTTGTTAATAAATATAATGTAGGTGTCGGCAATGTCGGGGGCGGCAGATTAGGTATTAATAAGTGTAAGATTAGGGGTGTTTAGACTTGGGGTTCATGTTACGGTGTTAGGTGTAAACAAAAAATGTGTTTCCCCATAGGAATCAATGGGGCTGCATTATTGAGCTTTACGCTGCTTTTTTGCAGGTGTTAAACTTTTTCTCAGCCGGCTCTCCCCATTGATGTCTATGGGGAAATCGTGCACAAGCACAGATAACCAGCTCACCGCTCACTTAAACAGCACTGGTATTGGAGTGCAGTGTGGAGCGCAATTTACTCTACGCTCACTTCTTGCCTGTTAACTCCGGGTTTATAAAAACCCATAATACCAGCGCTGCAGGTAAGTGAGCAGTGACAATAAACTGCAAGTTAGCAACGCACCCCTGTTACCGCACAACTCGTAATCTAGGCGTTAATTAGATATGGCTATGTACAGGTGGAAAAAAGATAAAATCAATCAGATGAGAGTTTACATCATAATTCAATTTGGGGCCTAAATAGGGCGCTTGAATAAGGTGCATGTCTTGATAAATTGTCAAGCTAAATTATGCACGTATTTTAACTCTCAAACACAGCAGAATTTCTAGCTAAAGTTGAGATAAATAAAGCCCATATTATGTTGCTGTGGAAAAGATTGAATGTACTTTTTGCTTAGACCTGGCAACTATGTAATGGTTCAATGTGCAGACAAAAAAAAGAAGAAAAAAGAAAACATTAATTAAAATGCTTAGCAAATTGAATTTGGCAAATTGTATAACAAAAACTTCAATTATCACTATCTATTTAAGTACTATATCTTGTAAATTGTAACAGTTTTAAAGCAGGGCCTTTTGTATTGTGAATGCTAAAATCTATATAAGTGCAATATTGTACATAACCTCCATGACCATGGAATATGGTCACTTTCCATAATAATTATAACTTTAAGATAATAATAGCACCACATACATATAATTGACATTTTCTATTTTTCTACAAAACATGATACATTTATTTCACCAAATATATGTAAAACATATTAGTCTGCCCCAAAAAAATAATTAAAATATATTGGAAAATAATCCCAAAATATGCAATCATTTAAAATGTGAGCAATATCTTGTATGCAGAGTTAGACAAGCACATTTTTAAATATGTTAAAGGGACACTGAACCAATTTTTTTTATTTTGTGATTCAGATAGAGCATGTGATTTTAAGCAACTTTCTAATTTACTCCTTTTATCAATTTTTCTTTGTTCTCTTGATATCTTTATTTGAAAAAGAAGGCATCAAGCTTTTTTTTTTGGTTTAGAACTCTGTGCAGCACTTTTTTATTGGTGGATGAATGTATCCACCAATCAGCAAGAACAACCCAGGTTGTTCACCAAACATGGGCCGGCATCTAAACTTACATTCTTGCATTTCAAATAAAGATACTCAGAGAATGAAGAAAATTTGATATAAGGAGTAAATTAGAAAGTTGCTTAAAATTTCATGTTCTATCTGAATCACGAAAGAAAAAATTTGGGTTCAGTGTCCCTTTAAAGGGCCTCTCAAGTCACAATTAAAGTCTCATGATTCAGATAAAGCATGCAATCTAAAAGAAAAAAAATCCAATATGCTTCCATTATCAAAATGTGCACATTCTTTTTATATGTACTTTTTCTGAGGCTAAAGCTCCTACTGAGCATGAGCAAAAGTGCACAGTATCTACACATACATTTTTTGATTGGCTGATGGCTGTCACAGGATACAGGGAAAGGGGAATTTTGAAATTTGCCAGAAAAATTTTCAACTGCTCATTTAAAAAATAAAGGACCACTACATACTGTAGAAATTAACAACTGACAAATACATAATACGAAGACAATGCAATAGCACTTAATTTGAATTTGAAAAGAGTATGTAGAATATTTTCTGGCAAAATTCAAAGTTAACCCAATAACCACCCTTGTATCATCTGATAGCCATCAGCCTATAACAAAATGCATGTACGTCTATACTGTGCACTTTTGTCCATGCTCAGTAGAAGCTGGAGCCTCAGAAAGTGTATATATGAAAATAAACGGTTTGAAATTGTGTGCTTTATCTATATCCCAAATCTTTAATTTTGGCTTTAGAGACCCTTTAAAGGGACATAAAACCCTTTTTTTTTTTTCTTTTGATATTAAGATAGAGGGGACGATTTAAAAATGCCTGGTGGACATGATACGCTGCAGCGTATCATGTCTGCCAGATATCGCTGAATGCGGACAGCATACGCTGTCGGCATTCAACATTGCACAAGCAGTTCTAGTGCCAATCTGCCGCTAGCAGGGGTGTCAATCAACCCGATTGGGTTGATTGCTGTACGCCACCTCAGAGGCGGTGTATGAGTTAAAGAGGAACGGTCTTAAGACCGCTGCTCCTTAACTCCTGTTTCCAGCGAACCTGAAGGCTCGCATGGAAACAAGGGGAACAGGGGCCATTCAGCTCTTGTTAAATCGACCCCAGAGCATGCAATTTTAGACAAATTTCTAATTTACTTCTAGTATCTTATTTGCTTTGTTCTTTTGCTATCTTTTTTTTTTTTTTTAAATCATCCCTAAGTTGGCTCAGCAGCAGTAATGCACTACTGGGTGCTATCTGCTTATTGGTGACTGCACATAAAAGCCTCTTGTGATTGGCTCACCTGTGTTCAGCTAGCTCCTAGTAGTGCAGTGCTGCTCCTTCAAGAGAATGAAGCAAATTTGAAAATAGAAATAAATGTAAAAACTGTTTGAAATTGTATGCTCTATTTGTATAATGAAAAAAAACGTGTTTTATGTCCCTTTAAATATTTATATATGATTTTCTCATATAGAACATTTACTTACTTTCTTTTAATCTATGAATTTCAATAGAAACCATCCAGTGTGGGGTGCCTCAGATACAGCTTTCGCTCGGTGGCTTCCTGCACAATATGAAGATGGAATTAGTGAGCCAAAGGGATGGAATCCAAGTTTCCTATACAACAACTTCTATCTCCCACCAGTACGTACATTTTGAATTATTTTAATTTGCATATTTACCCTAGGTCTACATAGTTTTGGTGTAGTCTGGTTTTCCATTGCTTCAGATGGGAAAAACCTTCTTATCATTTAATATGCATGCTAAAATATATAACAATAAACAGTTACTTGCATATATTCAGATATTTGTACATAGTATAAGTGCAATTATTTTGTCTCATCATCATGTTAAACAGTCAGGTGGTAGCTTTTTCTCTATATCACATTGAATTTTTTAACCAAAGATGATTCCTTAAAAGGATAGTAAAGTCAGTTTTTTTTAAACATGCATACCGTATATATCACAAATTAAACACTATGGGGTAGATTATGAGTGGAGCGATAACAGTTGCGCACAAGAAGGGGTTTATAGGGGGGTCTTTGAGTGCGGGGGTTTTTCATTCCTATTACAAGTTCAAAGTAAACTCCATAGTTTTAATGCAATTGAAGTTAACACTGTCGGGTTAGTGTGACTTCAGAGCTGTGGTTTACTGTTTTGTGAAACAAAAAAGTCTCACAAAACACATCAAAAATACTTTACAAAGTGCAGTTACACTCATAATAACACCATCTAATAAAAAATATTTACAGAAATTATTGCACAAAAAAAGTTATAAGGGCTCAAAGACACGAGGTCTTTGGTGTTAGAAAAAAATGTCAGGCAAGGGGCATTAACATAGAGATACATACATATACATATATAAATAATATTTATGCAATATTCATATTTAATAAAATTTTTAACTGTGTATGTATTGTAAATATTTCACATTGCAATGTTCTGCACATAGCAGATAATGTTCTATGTATTTTTAAATGTATAGTCCTATATATATATATATATATATATATATATATATATATATATATACACAGTATATCTGTATATATCTATACCTATATATTATTATGTATGATTAACTATAGCAATAGCCTTTATAAGGGCTTTTTGTATGGCATTGCCTGAAAGGGAATTAGCTCTTTTTCACCAAAAAATACTGCCCCATTTTACAATACAAGTAAACCTTCCCAAAAAATCCTGTCTTAAAAATTCCCCTGAATAGGGCATAGGGTTTGAAATTGCACTTAGAAGGGCATTTGGCTGGGCAGTGCACTAAATCTCTTTTGCTGCCAAAAATAAAAAAAGAACCCTGTTCTAAAAAAAAGGAAACACCCAATAAAAGCCTACCACTAAACCCAAAGATATTACTCACCAAACTTGAATTTGGCTCCTACATGATTAACTAACTGTGATGCTCCTCTTCTATCCTGGTGGCTCCTCTTTATCCTGGAGGCATTGGTCTTCTATCATTATCCATCTTCATCCATCTTCTTGCCGGCACTTCACAGGTCCGCCCATTTTATTTGAATATATAGACAGACCAATGGACTCCAAGCCTGGCAAACCCAAGCAGGCAGTTTCACGCTGGCCTGTCGATGAATGTTAGGGCCCCAGTACCCTAAGTGCATTAAGCTCCTCTTCATTAAAACTCAATCTAGTTGAAGTTACATTCTAATAAATAATTAGATGTTTAATTTCATTAGAACATGTCATTTTCCCACTACTTGCTCTGCAACTGTGTTTTTAATGTCCTCAAAGGGATTAAACAAATAGGTAATGGCCCACTTGGGAGCCAAAAGCATTGCTGCTCTTGAGCTGAACAGTCAGTAATTGGTGAGGTCATGCTACTGCTGCTGCCGACTGGTTCATCACCTATTTCCTGCTTGGCGCAAGCAGACCTCTGCTGTTTCCTAGTGGGACTTTACCAATAATTGTAACCCCTTCACTAGTGTTTAACATATAAAGTTACATAGTGACAACCCTAAATTTTACAAAGTCTTTTAGTCAAACTTTACCTAAAACCACATTTGCAGTAGCCACTCATATATATATTCCACAATTTTACTCCCTAAAACTCATAACAACCTCCTTATATTACCTCAAGCACCCAAAGACCTCCCTCTGCACTAATACTTCCATTACCACTCTATTTAAAGCTTTCCTTTTATCTCAGTTTTTAGCTCTACTCCAACACTAAAAAGGCTCTTGCTCCATGAAATACAAGTGAACCTTAACCCTCAAGTGACCCCATCTATAATCTGAAAGTATCCAAGAGATCCATATCTTATTTTACTATCTTAATCCATGATCCAGAATTGTCTTTAATCTCTATTCAAAACCATATCCTGCCCACAAAGTAGAAAATGAATAAGCACTTACATAATCCTTCATATCAATCTAAGTGGGGGGAGCTTGTAGGGTCATTTAAGGGACATGAAACCTAAAAATGTTCACAAACTGGATAGAGCATGCAATTTTAATCAACATTCCAATTTACTTATATTATCAAATTGGCATTGTTCTTTTTATATACTTTGTTGAAAAGCAGCAGTGCACTAATGGGAGCTAGATACTGATTGGTGGCTGCACATATATACCTATTATCATTGGCTTACCGATGTGTTCAGCTAGCTCCCATAAGTGCACCGCTGCTCTTTCATTAATGGATACCAAGAGTGAAGCAAAATTATAAAAGTAAATTGGAAAGTTGTTTAAAATTGTATGCTCTATCTAAATCATGAAAAAAAAATTGGGTTCCATGTCCTTTTAACTGTGAAGAGAATCCATTAAATGGATCTACTCAGACTTGGAGTTGTTAGTTAGGGGAAAGCATGTTTGATAGGGGGTCCTTTACAGGAGCAGAATATTAGTTTCGATTGTGGGTTAATGTAATAAGAGACACAGTCTGACCTTGATTGTGGTTGACATTTCAACCCATAGAGGGTTGATGTAGTAATCGTAAAAGTCTACCCTTATGTGTTTTTGAAAAATCTAGTATATTAAACAATATATTAAAACACTTTTCTCTGTTGTGTTTCAGGTACGGGAGGTTACAAAACAAATAATTCATGCATCTAACAAAGCATTTCCAGAAGACAGTTTATATTCTCACATTATAATTGAATGGGGACAGTATATTGATCATGATATTGCTTTTACACCACAAAGTATCAATAAACTCCCACTACTGTCAGGAGTGGACTGCAAATCAACCTGTGAGAATCAAAACCCGTGTTTTCCTATTAAGGTATTGGAAATACATGTTCATTGTTTTTCAATATACCAGTTTTAATGAAAATTCAGTCTATGGTAGAATGAAACATTTATTCTAAGCTTTAGTGATAATAATACATTAAATACTTGGGGCCAGATTATGAGTGGAGCACAATTTATCGCTCCTTCATGAGCATTAACTGAGCCAGAAGTCAGCTTTTTGCACTCATCAGATACAGAACGTATAGTTGAAAATAAAAAGTTTTTTGCTTGTGCACTAAGCCAAAGCACGCTGAAAAACTGAAGCTACAATATTGTATATATCATATATATTACAATATTGTATATCATATTCTCCCATAGAGGCCTATTTATCATATGTCTGTCGGACCTAATCCGACAGTGCGGATCAGGTCCAACAGACATTGCTGAATGCAGAGAGCAATATGCTCTCCGTATGCAGCATTGCACCAGCAGCTCACAAGAGCTGCTGATGCAACGCCGCCCCCTGCAGACTCGCGGCCAATGGGCCGCCAGCAGGGGGATGTCAATCAACCCGATCGTACTCGATTGGGTTGAATTGTGGCAATTCCTGTCCGCCTCATAAGAGCAGGCGGACAGGGTTATGGAGCAGCGGTCTTTAGACCGCTGCTTCATAACTGGTGTTTCTGGCGAGCCTGCAGGCTCGCCAGAAACACAGGGCCTCAAGCTTCATTCGGAGCTTGATAGATAGGCCCCATAGACTTCAATGGAGCATGAAACACTATATTCCCTTGTAAACCCGATCATATATTCTCATGTGCACTAACCCGACATTCCAATGTTCTTCACATAGCAGAATATGTTCTATTTATTGATAAATACATATTTCTACATGTATATGATATTTTTGGGTTAAATATATATCTATACCTATATTCAGTATATAGATGACTATATATAGGTATAGATATAAACAGATTATATATAGGAATATATATTTCAAAAATACATAGTTAAATACTTTATTAAAAATTAATATTGCATAAAAATAATTTTAAATTTTTTCATATACTTAACTACAAAGGGCTCCACTGCACTTATATATACAGTATGTCTATATATGTATACATATGTATGTATGTGTTTTACTGTATTTTTACTGAACATATTTAGTATTTAATTGTTCTTCACTTACAGGATAATGTCCTTTTTGTTTTTAAACAAATATTTCATATGTGTGTACATACTTATACCTGCATATCTATTCTGAACAGTATTATATATATTTATATATATATATACAGTATCTCACAAAAGTGAGATACACTGAAGAAATGACACTTTGCTACAATGTAAAGTAGTGAGTGTACAGCCTGTGTGAATTTGCTGTCCCCTCAAAATAACTCAATACACAACCATTAATGTATAAACCGTTGGCAACAAAAGTGAGTACACCCCTAAGTGGAAATGTCCAAATTGGGCCCAAAGTTTCAATATTTTGTGTGGCCACCATTATTTTCCAGCACTACCTTAACCCTCTTGGCATGGAATTCACCAGAGCTTCACAGGTTTCCACTTGAGTCTTCTTCCATTCCTCCATGATGACATCACAGAGCTGGTGGATGTTAGAGACCTTGCACTCCCCCAACTTCCATTTGAGGATGCCCCACAGATGTTCAATAGAGTTTAGGTCTGGATACATGCTTAGCCAGTCCATCACCTTTACCCTCAGCTTCTTTAGAAAGGTAGTGGTCGCCTTGGAGGTATGTTTGGGGTTGTTATCATTTTGGAATACTGCCCTGTACATGTTGGCCTACATGGTTCCCTCAATGAACTGTAGCTCCCTAGTGCCAGCAGTACTCATGCAGGCCCAGCCCATGACACTCCCACCACCATGTTTGACTGTAGGCAAAACACACTTGTCTTTGTACTCCTCACCTGGTTGCTGCCACACACGCTTGACACCATTTGAACCAAATAAGTTTATCTTGGTCTCATTGGACCACAAGACATGGTTCCAGTAATCCGTGTCCTTAGTCTGCTTGACTTCAGCAAACTGTTTGCGGGCTTTCTGGTGCATCATCTTTAGAAGAGGCTTCCTTCTGGGATGACAGCCATGCAGACCATTTTGATGCAGTGTGCGGCATATGGTCTGATATTTTTGGGTTAAATATATATCTATACCTATATTCAGTATATAGATGACTATATATAGGTATAGATATAAACAGATTATATATAGGAATATATATTTCAAAAATACATAGTTAAATACTTTATTAAAAATTAATATTGCATAAAAATAATTTTAAATTTTTTCATATACTTAACTACAAAGGGCTCCACTGCACTTATATATACAGTATGTCTATATATGTATACATATGTATGTATGTGTTTCACTGTATTTTTACTGAACATATTTAGTATTTAATTGTTCTTCACTTACAGGATAATGTCCTTTTTATTTTTAAACAAATATTTCATATGTGTGTACATACTTATACCTGCATATCTATTCTGAACAGTATTATATATATTTATATATATATACAGTATCTCACAAAAGTGAGATACACTGAAGAAATGACACTTTGCTACAATGTAAAGTAGTGAGTGTACAGCCTGTGTGAATTTGCTGTCCCCTCAAAATAACTCAATACACAACCATTAATGTATAAACCGTTGGCAACAAAAGTGAGTACACCCCTAAGTGGAAATGTCCAAATTGGGCCCAAAGTTTCAATATTTTGTGTGGCCACCATTATTTTCCAGTACTACCTTAACCCTCTTGGGCATGGAATTCACCAGAGCTTCACAGGTTTCCACTTGAGTCTTCTTCCATTCCTCCATGATGACATCACAGAGCTGGTGGATGTTAGAGACCTTGCACTCCCCCAACTTCCATTTGAGGATGCCCCACAGATGTTCAATAGAGTTTAGGTCTGGATACATGCTTAGCCAGTCCACCACCTTTACCCTCAGCTTCTTTAGAAAGGTAGTGGTCGCCTTGGTGGTATGTTTGGGGTTGTTATCATTTTGGAATACTGCCCTGTACATGTTGGCCTACATGGTTCCCTCAATGAACTGTAGCTCCCTAGTGCCAGCAGTACTCATGCAGGCCCAGCCCATGACACTCCCACCACCATGTTTGACTGTAGGCAAAACACACTTGTCTTTGTACTCCTCACCTGGTTGCTGCCACACACGCTTGACACCATTTGAACCAAATAAGTTTATCTTGGTCTCATTGGACCACAAGACATGGTTCCAGTAATCCATGTCCTTAGTCTGCTTGACTTCAGCAAACTGTTTGCGGGCTTTCTGGTGCATCATCTTTAGAAGAGGCTTCCTTCTGGGACAACAGTCATGCAGACCAATTTGATGCAGTGTGCGGCATATGGTCTGAGCACTGACAGGCTGACCCCCCCAACCCTTAAACCTCTGCAGCAATGCTGACAGCACTCATACATCTATTTCCCAAAGACAACCTCTGGATGTGATGCTGAGCACGTGCAATCAACTTATTTGGTCGACCATGGCGAGGCCTGTTCTGAGTGTAGAATACAGAAGAAAGAAGTGATAGGAGCACCAAACAGAACACTTAGACCGTACTCTGTAAAACGTAGCATTTATTTGCCAGCACAAAATTTTAAAAAATCGGTCAAATTGACCATGACAATTCAAACAAAGAGTACCATAAGAGAAGAGCTAAGGAATAGATCACACTTACGCGTTTCGGCAAAAGCCGTAGTCATAGCATGCTATATATATATATATATAGTATTTAATAATATAAAGTACATTATTTTCTATGTAAACATAGTAATATAAAATATGCATTTTGCGTATCACATTTATCAATTTAGATCTTAAAGCATACTGTAACATTTTCTAAATATTTTATAGACTTTATCTATATATTTTACAGTATGTTTATTAATTTTTAATAATTTATATTCATTTGTATTAATATTTTACAAGTAACATTTCAATAACGTGCCTTAAAAACACTAAATTATCATGTGTAACCAGACCGCATTAATATTTAAATTGAGAAATTCGATTAGCAAAGCGCATATTTTACTTCCCTATGTTCTTCACATAGAAAATAATGTACTTTGTATTATTAAATATATATTTCTATATATATATGATTCTAGTCATGTACAATACATATATATATATATACCTATATATCTATAGGAATAGATATGCAGGTATAGATATACACACATATATAGAAATATGCATTTCTAATAAATAAATTAATTAATAAAAAGTACATTATCCTGAAAGTAAAGAACTTTGGAATATTAAATATGTACAGTAAATATACAGTAAAATATATATTTGTACACACACACACATACACACACACACACACATATACATATATATATAAATGCACATACATATTTAGACATTTATATGTTTGTATCTCAATGTTAAAGCTCTTTGCAGCATTTTTTAACACTTAAGACCTCTTATCTTTGAGCCCTTATAACTTTTTACTGCAATATTTTTATAATTTGAATTTTTATTATTATGAGTGTAACTGTACTTTTAAATGTGTTTTTTGGTTACACTTTTAATTGTAGTGTAACAGTTAACCAGAGCTCTGAGGTCACGATAACCCGACTTGCGTTAAATTAAATTATGCTCTAGCTAACAACTTTACTTTCAACTCATAATATGAGCGCTACTTGCAATGCGATCAAATATTTGTGATAAACCCTGTTTTTAAAAGGGTACTGCAAAATAATTCAATAAACTTTTGTGAACAAAATGTCAGTGACTTTTTCTGCCTAACGCAGTATGTAGGGGGGATAGTTTGGCCATTAAAAACTATTAAAGGAAACTGAATGTAAAATGTTTTCACACTCTGCTGGTATGTTAATTAATCACAAGACTACACACATGTCTTATAATTGTTTGGTGATTGTTTGGTGTTTCATGTCCCTAAAAGAAAACTTGTTTCATAAACCGGCCTTCTGGCAAGAACATGCAATATGTAGACATGTTTCTAAAATCACAGAATTACTTTCTAAAACATGATAATGCTTTGTGTTTTTTTGGTAGGTTACACACATTTGACTATATTTTATTTCTTACAATGTTTTTTTATTTAAAGAAAAAAACAACTTATCTTCTCTGCTAAGGTCTTTTTTTCGCTATTAGGTAAAATTAAAATTTAGTTTATCAAATCTAAAATATATATTCGTATGAACGTATGGAAAGTTTCTTGCATAGAAAAATAAACTAAATATTGACAAATCTAGCTTACAATAAATGTATGCTTTTCATAGAGAAATCTGATAGAAATTTAACACCTATAATAACACTGAATACAGCAAGTAAACTGTAAATGTAATAGATTACTTAAAAAAAAAGCATAAACCAGATTCATACACATGGCATGTAAAGCATCAATTTATCAAAAGAAAAATCTCATCAATTTTTTTAGCAAATAATAGAAATCTTGCCTGTAGCTTCAGATTTAATTTAACCTTGGAGGCCCTTAAACTTCAGTCTCTGGTAAATAAATGTCATATTTGTAGCTCAAAAACAAACACAATAATAAAATAGTTACAAAATATTGGAAGCAGCAGACAAACAGGAGAAAGCTGGAGTTTATTAGTGTGGTTCACATAATAAAAAATATTGTTAAGATATGACACAAACACAGTTATTTAAACCATACGTCTTTCTTTGTCAGGGTAAAAAGCTAAGTTGTATAGGAGTTACAGATTATTTATTATGTTTAGCTAGCATGTATAAAGCACTTGCAATGTAAGACTAATTTATATGTATACCTTCCATGTGTATATTGTAGTTTTTAGTGCAATAGTGTAAATGAGGTTTCATGTCCCTTTAAGATATGGCAGGTCTCCAGGATTTCAAGTCTAGCACAGTATTTTCTAGGGCCATAATATTAAAAAAAAATTGCATGCTCTAATTCGTTAGAGCAATTAATTTTAAGTCTTGAGACACTGAACTCATATGGCCTAGATTACAAGTGGTGTGCTAACGTTAGCATGTGCGTAATATTGAAAATATTGAGCCCACGCTAATTTGCACACGTATTACAAGTGCAACCACACGATCACAAACTAAATTGAAGTCTTCGCCTAAAGGGTTAAGGCTAAAAAAAGTTGCACCAAACACAACATAAACACATTAAAATAAAGTGTTACACTCATATATACACTATTTAATAAAAATGATACAGATAAATATTAATTGAAAATAATTACAAGGGTTAAAAGGTATATGGTGTATGAAAAGGTATTTGAATGGAAATATGGATATATACATAGGTATGTCTAAATATCAGTATATATATATATATATATATATATATATATATATATATATATATATATGTGTGTGTCTATATGTGTTTACATGTGTATTTATGTTTATATTTGTGTGTATATATATATATATATATACACACATATATACAATGGGGTAGATTTATCAATGTGCGGGCGGACATTATCTGCTGTAGCGGATCATGTTCGCCGCACATCGATAAATGCCAACAGCTTACGCTGTCTGCATTTATCATTGCAAAAGCATTTCTAGTGAAATGCTTGTGCAATGCCGCCCCCTGCACATTTGCGGCCAATTGGCCACTAGCAGGGTGTCTCAATCAACCCGATTGTATCCGATCTGGCTGATTGCTGTCTGCCGCCTCCGAGGTGGGTGAGTTAAGATGAAGTGGTCTTATGACCGCTGCTTCTTAACGTATGGGGGTAGACAGCAGCTTGGTAAATCTACCCCAATGTATGTAATATTTAATAATGTGCTTTAATGTGTATGTACTGTTCTTCACATAGGGGGAAATGTTCTATGTATATTTAAATAGATATTCATATATATATCCTATCTCTATATATGTATGTTTATATATATATATATATATATATATATATATATGTGTGTGTATATAAATATATTCCTATAAATATAGGTTTAGATATATATTGAAATATATATTTAAAAATGATTAGAACATTTTCTTCTATGTGAAGAACATTGGAATGTAATATAATCATAACTACCTTTAGGTTAGTGCTGTAGGGTGAACACAGTGTTAGGTTAGTGTGCGAGTGATAAATGTTAGTTTTTTCCAGTTTGCACACTCCATTAAAGTCTATAGAGAGAAGTTAACACGGTTGCAATATCCGAAATCTTCAAGTTAGTGCATGTTGGCTAAAAAACGTGCCACTTGAAATCTGGCTGTATGTGTTTAACTGCGGAAAAGGGGTTAAACACACAGGGAAAGAACCGCTCAGGACCCCCAAAAGAACAGACCACAGTTGACCCAATCAGTAGGGAATATTACGCAGTTGAGTTGTGCGACTAGCACTGCTGATTGGGTCAGCTGTGATTTCTGCTGTGGACCGTCAGTTTTCTGTGGGTCCAAAGTGGTTCTTCTAGGGTTGATAGTATCATAATATATTTCACTGCTACCATTTACACAACTAAAGAATTACATTAACGTGTATTTACTAAAAAATATCTGTGCTCTGGTGTTGTATTTTTTTTTTATTTGCATAGACAGCTTTACTTAAATAATATTTGTTGGTAAGGCTTGTTTATTACATTAAAGGGACGTAAACTGAAATATGAATGAGTGAATTTTAATTTTTAAATAGAAGCATTTCATAATACACTGGTGTTAGCAAAAAATACTTTTAGTAAAAGCTATCCCTGTTGCCTCAGCATACATGTGTATGCTGCTGAAACAAGTTTAGTACAAAAATGCTTCAATCTAAATTTTAAATCCGTTCATGCACATTTCCATTTTTACCATTATGTCCCTTTAAGTGTTGTTGACTGATAAAATTCTGCATGGTAACATAAAAGCACAGCAAAATTGTGCACATCCTAAAATAATTATTTTATTTTTTATAGATATCTGCAAATGACACTTTATTCCAGGGTGGCTGCATACCATTCTATCGTTCATCTGCTGTATGTGGCACTGGCAATCAAGGTGTATTATTTGGGAATAACTTAGCTGCAGTCCCACAAGAGCAAATAAATAGTTTAACATCATTTATTGATGCATCAACAGTCTATGGTAGCACAGAAGCAATACAACAGAAGCTGAAAAATCTTTCCAGTGAAGAAGGCCTTCTACAAGTAAATTTAAAATATTCTGATCACGGAAGAGAATACCTGCCTTTTGTACCTAATACACCGTCACCTTGTATTCAACATTCAGCTCTAGGAAACACAGAGAGAATTGAATGTTTCTTTGCAGGTGAAAGTAGGTCTAATGAAGTGATAACACTAGCAGCTATGCACACATTGTGGGTTAGAGAGCATAACCGTTTAGCCAAAGCCTTGAAGAAAATCAATCCTCAATGGAGTGCAGAAACCATTTACCAAGAAGCTCGAAAAATTGTTGGTGCGCTACACCAGGTATGACTGCCTTACTAGTGATTTTTAATATCATGTATATTTCAATTGGAAGTTTGTGTTGTCTTTAAAAAATGTTTACAATAATGAAATATGGTACAAGTGATAGTATACTAGGAATTAACATGGCTAATGTTAAACAGAGTCGGAATGGGATATTAAATGTAATTGTTGTAAATTACTAACAGCTTCCTTTTTACTGCAGACTGACATACTTCTGTTTTACAATTGCACAATAATCAGATGAAAAATTAAATATGTTGTAGGTGAATGTTTTGGAAATGTATCCCTTCTTTAAGACCTACTACAGTACCATTCAAACATTAATTAAATAATGGACACAAAATCTACCTTTCACCTTTTAAATTGTGCCAAAGATAAATATACATTTTTAATATTTTTGGCACAATTTCATAAAAACTATAATTTTTCAGCATTTAATATATTTTATAATGGTACGGGACTAAAGTTAAATCAGAACCAAAAAAAGTAATATTATATGTTGCTGGTTTAAACTACCCCAGAGCTTCCTTTTTTAATAGAGAATTACATACTTCCTCCTCATTCCGCGTTAAAATTAAACTTTTATGATTCAAAGAGAGTGTGCAACTTTCCAATTTACTTCCATTAACAAAATCTGCACAGTTTTTTTTATATTTACACTTTTTGAGTCACCAGTTCCTACTGAGCATGTGCAAAAATTCACAGACTATACGTATATGCATTTGTGATTGGCTGATAAATGTCACATGATGCAGTGGGAGTGGAAAAAGACATAAATAAAATGTGTCAGGAAAAAATCTTCTCATTTGAAGTTCTATTGCATTGTATCATGCATTTTTGATTATGCAAATCTTCTGTATTTACTGGTCTTTTAAATCTGCAAGATACTTTATTCAAGTGGTAAACATAAACATAACCCTCTCCCTCTTTTTGATTTAACTTTTCATGCATGAGACCTTTACCCACCAATAGACAAATATATTGAACAATATATTCAGAATCTTTTGTTTAGTTTTTCTTTCATAGCATTAAAAAAGTGGTTTTAGGTTATTTGGTTTATGTTTTGTGGACATTTTCCCATTTTTTAGGACCAACTAGAGTAACAGTCAGATATAAATTGAATATTGTAAACAAATTCTAAAAACTCTTACCCTGTTAAATTCCATCAAAAAACACTGGCATCAATTTTTAAATATATTTTAGTGCAAATGTATTTCGTTGTAATTTCTCAAAAACTATTCATTTTTCTTTATATTTATAGGCACCTGTTATATATAAAATAGCAGAGTCAACGTAAGCCTTAAATATTCAGATAATTATATTGAATATGCGTGTTTTTCATCATTAAAAAAATACTAGTTGCCAGGAGTGTTCCGTCCCTTCACTTGTGAACACCAGCATACAGAATGCTGAATGTTGTTAATTAGCTTTATGTAAATGGGGCAAAATGTATGTGTTTTTCAGTTTAATGTGTGCTGAATAACGCCTTCTGCAGCCATGATCTAAAGAACATAAAGCAAACTTCAGACAGCCTTGTATACTCTCCCGGCAGCCATTTTAACAGCAATTGGCCACCAACGCCAGCAATGTAAACTCACCCTAAGTTTACTTAACATTACATTGATGGTTATTTTAAGATAATTTGGAATTATAAATTTGTCTGATACAAAAATGTAATTAATGAAACATTATTTTGCCAAAACAACTTTGTATTGTTTAAATTATAGCAGTATATTTTGACAATTTGACTAAACATATTTTTACAACAAACAGGAACAAATAAGGTATTCGAGTCTACGTATATCTAAACTATATTCTTTATATCTTACATAGCTTTAGTGACATCAGAAGCATTCCTGAATTTATTTCCTGTAGCTGCCTCTAACTCTACTGCTTGAGGGTTATTTCAGCTACGGCCCTTTCTGTAAAGAAATAATTTTGTAAATTGCTTTTCAATGCGTTAGTCTGCAACTTTAGATCGTAACTCTTGTTGTGTCATTCCTCTTTTATTCTGAAAAATGCTTTTGTTTTTCCTTTGTCCTTTACTTTACTATTTTTACATAATTTCAAAAACCTCATTCTCCTTTATCAATGTGGTGAAACAAATATACAGCAAGACCCTATACAAGGTGCCAAAGTGAAGCCACTATGAGCAAAATATATCAATGCCAAATATTTCATAGCAGTTTCATTTAAGTGACCAATTATACATCCCTTTCTATTATTTAAATATGGTACTTTATGTGTGAGTAGCCAAATAGCAGTGGGATCAGATGTCTGGTGGCTATGGCTGTCTAGCAGGGAGTTTCTGATTTCAGTCTCTAGTACTGGTAACCATTTTATCTCCATAAACTTTCTATGACAGCCAAGCACACTTTAAACTCCCCTTTTGCAGACACCACTCACCACACTTACCAGAACAGTCAACTTCAAATGTTTTATTATTTTAAAAGATAGATAATCCCTGTATTACCCATTCCCCAGTTTTGCATGACCAACACTGATAAATTAATACACTTTTTATCTCTGTAATTACATTGTATCTAAGCCTCATTTAACAGCCCTCTGATCACATGGCTATTTATTTATTATCTATTGACTTGCATTTTAGCCAATTAGTGCAGTGTCAGCCACAATTTCTCAGTAGAGAGCACAATGTTATCTATATGGCTCACATGGATTAGCAGTCTCTTGTTGTGAAAAGCTAAGAAAAAGGCATGTGATAAGAGGCTGTCTGTAGGGGCTTAGAAACAGGCAGAAATAAACGGCTAGATTTAGAGTTCTGCGGCCAAAAGGGTGCGTTAGCTACGCATGCTTTTTTCCCCCCGCACCTTTTAAATACTTTTAAATACTGGTATTTAGAGTTCACAGAATGGCTGCGTTAGGCTCCAAAAAGAGAGCGTAGAGGCATATTTACCGCCACTGCAACTCTCAATACCAGCGGTGCTTACGGACGCGGCCAGCTTGAAAAACGTGCTCGTGCACGATTCCCCCATAGGAAACAATAGGGCTGTTTGAGCTGAAAAAAAACCTAACACCTGCAAAAAAGCAGCGTTCAGCTCCTAACGCAGCCCCATTGTTTCCTATGGGGAAACAGTTTCTAAGTCTGCACCTAACACCCTAACATGAACCCCGAGTCTAATCACCCCTAACCTTACACTTATTAACCCCTAATCTGCCGACCCCGCTATCGCTGACCCCTGCATTACACTTTTAACCCCTAATCTGCCGCTCCGTACACCGCCGCAACCTACATTATACCTATGTACCCCTAATCTGCTGCCCTTAACACCGCCGACCCCTATATTATATTTATTAACCCCTAATCTGCCGCCCCCAACGTCGCCGCTACCTTACCTACACTTATTAACCCCTAATCTGCCAACCGGACCTCACCGCTACTATAATAAATGTATTAACCCCTAAAGCTCAGTCTAACCCTAACCCTAACACCCCCCTAAGTTAAATATAATTTAAATCTAACGAAATAAATTAAATCTTATTAAATAAATTATTCCTATTTGAAGCTAAATACTTACCTGTAAAATAAACCCTAATATAGCTACAATATAACGAATAATTATATTGTAGCTATTTTAGAATTAATATTTATTTTACAGGCAACTTTGTATTTATTTTAACCAGGTACAATAGCTATTAAATAGTTAATAACTATTTAATAGCTACCTAGTTAAAATAATTACAAAATTACCTGTAAAATAAATCCTAACCTAAGTTACAATTAAACCTAACACTACACTATCAATAAATTAATTAAATAAAATACCTACAATTATCTACAATTAAACCTAACACTACACTATCAATAAATTAATTAAATAAAATACCTACAAATAATACAATTAAATAAACTAAATAAAGTACAAAAAAAAAAGAACTAAGTTACAAAAAATAAAAAAATAATTTACAAACATTATAAAAATATTACAACAATTTTAAGCTAATTACACCTACTCTAAGCCCCCTAATAAAATAAAAAAGCCCCCCAAAAATAAAAAAATGCCCTACCCTATTCTAAAATAAAAATTGAAAAGCTCTTTTACCTTACCAGCCCTTAAAAGGGCCTTTTGCGGGGCATGCCCCAAAGAATTCTGCTCTTTTGCCTGTAAAAAAAAACATACAATACCCCCCCCCCAACATTACAACCCACCACCCACATACCCCTAATCTAACCCAAACCCCCCTTAAATAAACCTAACACTAAGCCCCTGAAAATCTCCCTACCTTGTCTTCACCACGCCGGGTATCACCGATCCGTCCACAAGAGGCTCCGAAGTCTTCATCCAAGCCCAAGTGGGGGCTGAAGAGGTCCATCATCGGGCTGAAGAGGTCCATCATCCGGCTGAAGTCTTAATCCAAGCGGGGGCTGAAGAGATCCATCATCCGGCTGAAGTCTTGATCCAAGCGGGGGCTGAAGAGATCCATCATCCGGCTGAAGTCTTCTATCAAGCGGCATCTTCAATCTTCTTTCTTCCGGATCCATCTTCATCCCGCCAACGCGGAACATCCATCCTGGCCGACGACTTCCCGACGAATGACGGTTCCTTTAAGGGACGTCATCCAAGATGGCGTCCCTTGAATTCCAATTGGCTGATAGGATTCTATCAGCCAATCGGAATTAAGGTAGGAACATTCTGATTGGCTGATGGAATCAGCCAATCAGATTCAAGTTCAATCCGATTGGCTGATCCAATCAGCCAATCAGATTGAGCTTGCATTCTATTGGCTGATCGGAACAGCCAATAGAATGCGAGCTCAATCTGATTGGCTGATTGGATCAGCCAATCGGATTGAACTTGAATCTGATTGGCTGATTCCATCAGCCAATCAGAATTTTCTTACCTTAATTCCGATTGGCTGATAGAATCCTATCAGCCAATCGGAATTCGAGGTACACCATCTTGGATGACGTCCCTTAAAGGAACCGTCATTCGTCGGGAAGTCGTCGGCCAGGATGGATGTTCCGCATCGGCGGGATGAAGATTGATCCGGAAGAAAGAAGATTGAAGATGCCACTTGATAGAAGACTTCAGCCGGATGATGGATCTCTTCAGCCCCCTCTTGGATCAAGACTTCAGCCGGATGATGGATCTCTTCAGCCCCCGCTTGGATCAAGATTTCAGCCAGATGATGGACCTCTTCAGCCCCCGCTTGGATCAAGACTTCAGCCGGATGATGGACCTCTTCAGCCCGATGATGGACCTCTTCAGCTCCCGCTTGGGCTTGGATGAAGACTTCGGAGCCTCTTGTGGATGGATCAGTGATACCCGGCGTGGTGAAGACAAGGTAGGGAGATCTTCAGGGGCTTATTGTTAGGTTTATTTAAGGGGGGTTTGGGTTAGATTAGGGGTATGTGGGTGGTGGGTTGTAATGTGGGGGGGGGTATTGTATGTTTTTTTTTACAGGCAAAAGAGCAGAATTCTTTGGGGCATGCCCCGCAAAAGGCCCTTTTAAGGGCTGGTAAGGTAAAAGAGCTTTTCAATTTTTATTTTAGAATAGGGTAGGGCATTTTTTTTATTTTGGGGGGCTTTGTTATTTTATTAGGGGGCTTAGAGTAGGTGTAATTAGCTTAAAATTGTTGTAATATTTTTATAATGTTTGTAAATTATTTTTTTATTTTTTGTAACTTAGTTCTTTTTTTATTTTTTGTACTTTAGTTAGTGTATTTATTTGTATTTATTTGTAGGTATTTGTATTTAATTAATTTATTGATAGTGTAGTGTTAGGTTTAATTGTAGATAATTGTAGGTATTTTATTTAATTAATTTATTGATAGTGTAGTGTTAGGTTTAATTGTAACTTAGGTTAGGATTTATTTTACAGGTAATTTTGTAATTATTTTAACTAGGTAGCTATTAAATAGTTATTAACTATTTAATAGCTATTGTACCTGGTTAAAATAAATACAAAGTTGCCTGTAAAATAAATATAAATCCTAAAATAGCTACAATATAATTATTATTTATATTGTAGCTATATTAGGGTTTATTTTACAGGTAAGTATTTAGCTTTAAATAGGAATAATTTATTTAATAAGAAATAATTTATTTCGTTAGATAAAAATTATATTTAACTTAGGGGGGTGTTAGGGTTAGGGTTAGACTTAGCTTTAGGGGTTAATAAATTTATTAGAGTAGCGGTGAGGTCCGGTCGACAGATTAGGGGTTAATAATTGTAGGTAGGTGGCGGCGACGTTGGGGGGGGGGGGCAGATTAGGGGGTAATAAATATAATATAGGGGTCGGCGGTGTTAGGGGCAGCAGATTAGGGGTACATAGGGATAATGTAGGTTGCGGCGGTGTGCGGTTGGCAGATTAGGGGTTAAAAAAATGTAACAAGAAAGTTATACTATTGAGCGCAGGATGATTCACCAAACTCCTAAAATTACCTATGAGTCCCTAGCTAGGTAAAAATGAATTAACATAAAAGGAAGAAATCAGGAGCGCTATAGCTAAAGGTGATGATGCAGGAAATGACATAAACTTATTTAAAAATCAGATAGATATTTCAAAATAAGCATAAATTTATTCCACAGTGAATAAAATTATTAAAACGGACGTCTCCGTAGATAAAAAGCAAAAGTACAAAATAGGTTGCCACCATATAGTACAGACTAAACTTAAAAAGCAACGTTTGTAGTGTCAGTATAAACAGTCCAGTTTCACACTTAGTCTTCAATCGGAAGTTGGTTTGCTAGCAAACGGGGGCTTACCCAGAGCTGTGTACACTCGATCTCCTCCGTGACTAGTTTACGGCTGTAATGACGTCACTTGTGAAGGCGCTGTCCCAAACACACTTTCTGATTGGTGTAGATACGGGACCGGTAAGTAGCGATATTTGTTAGCTTTCTCAGCTGTAGTGTAGCGATCTTCCAGAAGATATTACCTGCTCTTAGTGCCAAACAGCACGCAGGATACAGAACTGAAGATTATGAATGAAAGTAATGTCCGGTATTAACCAGTTACCAGTCCAAAGAAGTAGTTGCAAATTGTTAAAAGTGGCTAACTGTGTTAGCGATATTGCACACTTCTCATGAGAACTGAAATAGCCGATCAGAAAGTGTGTTTGGGACAGCGCCTTCACAAGTGACGTCATTACGGCCGTAAACTAGTCACGGAGGAGATCGAGTGTACACAGCTCTGGGTAAGCCCCCGTTTGCTAGCAAACCAACTTCCGATTGAAGACTAAGTGTGAAACTGGACTGTTTATACTGACACTACGAACTTTGGTTTTTAAGTTTAGTCTGTACTATATGGTGGCAACCTGTTTTGTACTTTTGCTTTTTATCTACGGAGACGTCCGTTTTAATAATTTTATTCACTGTGGAATAAATTTATGCTTATTTTGAAATATCTATCTGATTTTTAATTTTAAATAAGTTTATGTCATTTCCTGCATCATCACCTTTAGTTTAAAAAATTTATTAGAGTGGCGGCGATGTGGGGGGGCCTCAGTTTAGGGGTACATAGGTAGTTTATGGGTGTTAGTGTACTTTAGAGCACAGTAGTTAAGAGCTTTATGAACCGGCGTTAGCCCAGAAAGCTCTTAACTCCTGGCTTTTCTCTGTGGCTGGAGTTTTGTCGTTAGATTTCTAACGCTCACTTCAGCCAAGACTTTAAATACCGGCGTTAGAAAGATCCCATTGAAAAGATAGGATACGCAAATGGCATAGGGGGATCTGCGGTATGGAAAAGTCGCGGCTGGAAAGTGAGCGTTAGACCCTTACCTACACGACTCTAAATACCAGCGGTAGCCCAAAACCAGTGTTAGGAGCCCCTAACGCAGAACTCTAAATCTAGGCGTTAGAATTTTAAAGGTTATAAAGTATATTAAAATATTCTGCAAGCTAGGGAATGGGTAGTAAAGGCATTATCTATCTTTTTAAACAATAACAATTTTGGTGTTGACTGTCCCTTTAGCACCATCTAAGTTAAAAAAACAAAAAACAAATACTGAATTCAAGAAGACTGTTGGGTCATAAGGCAACAGGATACTCTTTTTCATGTTCAAATGGTTACTTTTTTATGGAATTTTAAACAAATTATTCATGTTTACCAATAACTGAGGAATTTGTTGGCACATTATAAATAAAGTATAATAATTGGAAATGGAAAAGTTGTAAACCAAATTAAGACTGGCTACTCTTCTGAGTAGTTAAGTCATTAATCACTTATAAGATTTGTGGGTTTAATTTTGACAATTTGCCTTAACATTCACAATCCTAATTTCTTAACAATATTATCAATTATGATTTCTTAAAATGTGATTTTATAATTAGAGAGGCCATTAGCACAAATACACTAAGGACTAAGGACCCTGTTGCTAACAGCAGAAGAACCTGAATACCCATGTTAAGTCAAATGCTTTTATACTTTAGCAAAGTGTTTTACTTTATTTTTAATTTGGGGGTTTAGTGCTGAGGATTTTTATAATGGGGGACTGGATAATGCAGAAGTGGTGTTACCATTGGGGGCAGTCATGTCTGTGGGTCATATTTATTGGCAGAGGGTTTGCCATGTTGGTCCTGAAAGTGGATCTTTGAATGGGGGTGGGGGTTGTAACTAGAGGAAGCAACAGCTACAGTAATTATGACAATTATAATTCAGAACTGAGAGGGGAGATTACATTTAGAGTTAATTGTGGTGGTGGGTGGGTGTCAGACACTTTAAATAATGACTGACAGGTAAGTTGCTGTTACAGTGAGATGTGGTGGAGAGGGACATGATGTGATCAGTTAGGGTTAAGTGTAATAGGGATTGGGACGAAAAGTGTTAGATTATTTTGCAACTGAGGTTTTGAATATTGAAGTTATGTTTTTTTGTTTAAAAGGTTGCCGTTAGATTTATTTGAAATGGAGGAAATTAAAGGAGGAGTAAACGCAAATATTATTTTAATTTTTAGTTTTGTTTTTAATGTGACCAATCTTAGCCTCAGACAAATAATATGTTTTGGGTCTATAGGGGTTAATAGTGATATTAGGGCATTTCCACTGTGATGCTTTGTAACCCCTCCCACTATTGGAGCTGTGATTGGTTATTTCTTAATTGGTATGGGTTTAAATGTCCATGTACATTGTGTTTTTAACTTGACAAAGGGGCAGGAGCCCCTAAACATTGCTTGTCAATAAAGTTTTTTCACTTCTTTGATTTGGAGAGTGCAGCTTTTGCTTGGTTTAAGTAAATGTTATTTTTAAATTTTTGGGAATGTATGTGCAGAATGGTGGTTGTTTTTGGTGTCAAAATCTGGTTTAAAATTAGCAAAAGAAAAGAGAATGCCACAAACCCTCATTAATTGTGCATATAATACACAAAAAAATGTGAAATTAATATATTCATTTATTGTTGCTGTAAAGTTCAGCTGATTTTGGGGAGGGTTAACTCAATGCAGATGATACATTTTTTTATCCCCTTCACTGAGTTTTATGTACCTAAAATACAGCTGTACAGCATATAAAGCATCTGTATAATGTCTTTTAGGACTTACTATTTGGAACAGAAATAATTCTGCCAGACATAATATTAATATTCATATTCATTCCTATTATATTAAATTGGCTTCAACTCAAAGTAGCAGCAAGCAATATCAATAGCTTAAAAGATACTTCTCTGCTTGAATAGCTTAAGTTTGATGACTAATGACCCGCTATTGATGGTAACTCGTTAACATTTACATACAACTGTCGCTATTAATAGTTGCTTAGGACCTAGCCCATGTTTGAAATGTTTATATCTTAGTTTGTATTCTCTTACTTTGGTAATATCATTTAATATATCTTTAGCCATTTAACAGATTTTAGTATGACTAAAAAAAAGCATACTTTCCATTAAACAACACCAACTTTATCTTTTGCTCAATATGTTAAGCAACTTAGACCTTAGTACCAGTTCCTGAGTCATTTCACTATTAACTTCACCCTGCTTTGAACATAGTCTACTAATAAATCATTTCTTCTACTGATCTACTTTATGAATTAGTTTGCTGAATATGTCAATGACAGATGTTTTCCTATAATGTAGATAAGTTACATCTGCTAATTCACTTTGATCTATCACTTTCATTATGTATTTTTAAAAAATCAAGTTGATTAATTTAGCATGATCTTTCAGAAGTATTAAATAGGATGCATTTGATCATTTAAATCAAGTCATGCATCATTAACAAATGTTAAGTCTTCTGAAATTGCTACTGTCAACATATACTGTCATATATATTTAATGTGAATGTTAGCACAGAACAAAGTTCCATTAGTATCAATTGCCCTAATATTATGTTAACATGCTGAAATACTCACTTACTTACTTTTAAACAGATAAGTGATAAAGCCATATAGTGATAGGTCCATGTAAGTTAGTTTATATTTTACAGTGATAAAAAAGTTGCAGCTATTTTTTTTTTAAAGATTTATGCATGATAAGGACATTTCACCTGTGTTAGATGGGTAATGTAACTCTACATATGATTACACAATTGAAAACGCCATGTAATTGAAATTACTTAAATATTACGAGCTGCTGAACTAAATTCTACATATTACAAGGTAGAATTGATCTATTTTTGTTTATTTAACTAGTCATGTTATTAGACTGAAATCTCCTACACTTACAAAGAAATTTACAGTTTACCTTTATGCATGATTTAAGCACAAATGTTTAAAGAACATGATTTACATAAAGAGTTAGCTTGTTAACATCTTTGATGTCACGTCATTATAAAATGTAAAAATGCTAAAGAAATTGATCAGGACATAAAGTCACCAGATGTTATGCTAAAGGTTACAGATTGTGATATTTTACTGATTTTGGTATGACCAGAAAAAAGCAGTTTCCCTTAAACAATGCCAACCTTATGTTTTGATTAATGTTTTAAACAACATATACCTTGGTACCAATTCCTGAAGTATTCCATTATTAGCTTCACCCTGTTTTAAAAATAGTCTACCAATAAATCATTTCATAGCTTAGTAGGGCTATTAAAAATTATTATAAGCTTTATCTGCAAATTTACTTTTATCTATTAATTTCATTATGTATTTTAAATGAGACTTGCAGTTATTATAATGTTGGATTATATATGGAAAATTCTTGGCTATTCACGTAACTATAAAACGTTATGTGACAGATAACACGTTGCAGCCAAACAGTTAGACATCTTTATGTATTGATTTTAAAATAAAAATACACATTTATGCCAGCATTTAAATTCTCTAAAAAACATTTGGCGAGATTACGAGTTTTTGTTGGTAAGGCTTGCGGGGCTAACAAGCCTTTTTTTCCCACCGCTCCCTTAAGACAACGCTGGTATTACAGGGTTTTTTTAACCCGGCGTTAGCCACAAAAAGGTGAGCGTAGAGCAGAGTTTAGCTCCACATCTCCCCTCAATACAAGCGTTGTTTACGGTAGCGGTGAGCTGGCTAAACGTGCTTGTGCACGATTTCCTTATAGGAAACAATGGGGCTGAGCTGGCTGAAAAAAAAACTAACACCTGCAAAAAAGCAGCGTCCAGCTCCTAACGCAGCCCCATTGTTTCCTATGGGGAAAATAAATCTATGTCTACACCTAACACCCTAACATGAACCCCGAGTATAAACACCCCTAATCTTACACTTATTAACCCCTAATCTGCCACCCCCCCGCTATCGCTGACACCTACATTATATTATTAACCCCTAATCTGCTGCCCGGGACACCGCCGCCACCTACATTATCCCTATGAACCCCTAATCTACTGCCCCCAACATCGCCGCCACCTACATTATAGTTATTAACCCCTAATCTGCCCCCCCAACGTCGCCACAACTGTATTAAATTTATTAACCCCTAATCTTCCGACCCCAATGTCGCCGCTACTATATTAAATTTATTAACCCCTAAACCTAAGTCTAACCCTAAGTCTAACCCCCCCTAACTTAAATATAATTTAAATTAAACAAAATAAATTTAACATAATTAAATAAATTAATCCTATTTAAAACTAAATATTTACGTATAAAATAAACCCTAAGCTAGCTACAATATAACTAATAGTTACATTGTAGCTAGCTTAGGACTTATATTTATTTTACAGGCAACTTTGTATTTATTTTAACTAGCTACAATAGTTATTAAATAGTTATTAACTATTTAATAACTACCTAGCTAAAATAAGTACAAAATTACCTGTAAAATAAACCCTAACCTAAGTTACAATTACACCTAACACTACACTATCATTAAATAAATTACCTAAACTACCTACAATTAAATACAATTAAATTAAATAAACTAAATTACGAAAAAAACCCCACTAAATTACAGAAAAAAAAGAATTACAAGAATTTTAAACTATTTACAACTAATCTAATCCCCCTAATAAAATAAAAAAGCCCTCCAAATTAATAAAATTCCCTACCCTACACTAAATTACAAATAGCCCTTAAAAGGGCCTTTTGCGGGGCATTGCCCCAAAGTAATCAGCTCTTTCACCTGTAAAAAAAATACAATACCCCCCCAACATTAAAACCCACCACCCACACACCCAACCCTACTCTAAAACCCACCCAATCCCCTCTTAAAAAACCTAACACTACCCCCCTGAAGATCTCCCTACCTTGAGCCGTCTTCACCCAGCCGGGCACAAGTGGACCTCCAGAGGGGCAGAAGAGGTCCTCCAAGCGGCAGAATTCTTCATCCAAGCAGCATCTTCTATCTTCATCCATCCAGAGCGGAGCAGGTCCATCTTCAAGCCAGCCGACGCGGAGCCATCCTCTTCAAACGACGTCCTAACACTGAATGAAGGTTCCTTTAAATGACGTCATTTAAGGTAGGAAAAATCCTATTGGCTGATCCAATCAGCCAATAGGATTGAAGTTCAATCCTATTGGCTGATTGGATCAGACAATAGGATTGAGCTCGCATTCTTTTGGCTGTTCCAATCAGCCAATAGAATGCGAGCTCAATCCTATTGGCTGATCCAATCAGCCAATAGGATTTTTCCTACCTTAAATCCTATCAGCAAATCAGAATTCAAGGGATGCCATCTTGGATGACGTCATTTAAAGGAACCTTCATTCAGTGTTAGGACGTCGTTTGAAAAAGATGGCTCTGCGTCGGCTGGCTTGAAGATGGACCCACTCCGCTCCGGATGGATGAAGATAGAAGATACCCCTTGGATGAAGACTTCTGCCGCTTGGAGGACCTCTTCTGCCCGGATCGGATGAAGACTTCTGCCCCTCTGGAGGTCCACTTGTGCCCGGCTGGGTGAAGACAGCTCAAGGTAGGGAGATCTTCAGGGGGGTAGTGTTAGGTTTTTTTAAGGGGGGATTGGGTGGGTTTTAGAGTAGGGTTGGGTGTGTGGGTGGTGGGTTTTAATGTTGGGGGGTATTGTATTTTTGTTACAGGTGAAAGAGCCTGATTACTTTGGGGCAATGCCCCACAAAAGGCCCTTTTAAGGGTTATTTGTAATTTAGTATAGGGTAGGGAATTTTATTATTTTGGGGGGCTTTTTTATTTTATTAGGGGGATTAAATTAGGTGTAATTAGATTAAAAGCCTTGTAATTCTTTTTTTTTTCTGTCATTTAGTGTTTGTTTTTTTTCGTAATTTAGTTTATTTAATTTAATTGTATTTTTCCTACCTTAATTCCGATTGGCTGATAGAATCCTATCAGCAAATCAGAATTCAAGGGACGCCATCTTGGATGACGTCATTTAAAGGAACCTTCATTCAGTGTTAGGACGTCGTTTGAAAAAGATGGCTCCGCGTCGGCTGGCTTGAAGATGGCCCCACTCCGCTCCGGATGGATGAAGATAGAAGATACCGCTTGGATGAAGACTTCTGCTGCTTGGAGGACCTCTTCTGCCCGGATCGGATGAAGACTTCTGCCCCTCTGGAGGTCCACTTGTGCCCGGCTGGGTGAAGACAGCTCAAGGTAGGGAGATCTTCAGGGGGGTAGTGTTAGGTTTTTTTAAGGGGGGATTGGGTGGGTTTTAGAGTAGGGTTGGGTGTGTGGGTGGTGGGTTTTAATGTTGGGGGGTATTGTATTTTTGTTACAGGTGAAAGAGCCTGATTACTTTGGGGCAATGCCCCGCAAAAGGCCCTTTTAAGGGCTATTTGTAATTTAGTATAGGTTAGGGAATTTTATTATTTTGGGCGGCTTTTTTATTTTATTTGGGGGATTAAATTAGGTGTAATTAGATTAAAAGCCTTGTAATTCTTTTTTTTCTGTCATTTAGTGTTTGTTTTTTTTCATAATTTAGTTTATTTAATTTAATTGTATTTAATTGTAGGTAGTTTAGGTAATTTATTTAATGACAGTGTAGTGTTAGGTGTAATTGTAATTTAGGTTAGGATTTATTTTACAGGTAATTTTTTACTTATTTTAGCTAGGTAGTTATTAAATAGTTAATAACTATTTAATAACTATTGTACCTAGTTAAAATAAATACAAACTTGCCTGTAAAATAAATATAAACCCTAAGCTAGATACAATGTAACTATTAGTTATATTGTAGCTAGCTTAGGGTTTATTTTATAGGTAAGTATTTCGTTTTAGATAGGATTAATTTATTTAATTGTAGTAATTTTATTTTGTTTAATTTAAATTATATTTAAGTTAGGGGGGGGGTTAGGTTTAGACTTAGGTTTAGGGATTAATACCTTTAATATAGTAGCGGCGACGTTGGGGTGGCAGATTAGGGGTTAATAAATTTAAGTAGGTGTCGGCGATGTTAGGGACGGCAGATTAGGGGTTAATAAAATGTAACTAGTGTTTGCGAGGCGGGAGTGCGGCGGTTTAGGGGTTAATATATTTATTACAGTGGCGGCGATGTCCGGTCGGCAGATTAGGGGTTAATAAATTTATTTAAGTGTTTCCGATGTGGGGGGGCCTCAGTTTAGGGGTTAATAGGTAGTTTATGGGTGTTAGTGTACTTTGTAGCACTTTAGTTAAGAGTTATATGTTCCGGCGTTAGCCCATAAAACTCTTAACTACTGACTTTTAAATGCGGTAGAAGTCTTGACAGGAGAGGGTCTACCGCTCACTTCTTCCAAGACTCGTAATACCGGCGTTAGGCAAATCCCAATAAAAAGATAGGATACGCATTTTACGTAAGGGGATTTGCGGTAGCCTCGAGTCGCGGAAGAAAAGTGAGCGGTGAGCCTGTACCTGTCAGACTCGTAATACCAGCGTTAGGAAAAAAGCAGCGTTGGGACCTCTCAACGCTGCTTTTTAAGGCTAATGCCAAACTCGTAAACTAGGCGATAGACATTTCTAGTTTAAGTTGTCTCTTAATGGCAATTTTAAACCAACACAATGCAATTTGCCCAACTAATAGAAATAAATAAAAATAAAATAACTTTTATTAAATTAAGAGATCCTTTTAAAAGGTGGTTGTCATTTTTCTAAATATACCTTTTTAATTTCTATTAATAGACATCTTAAAGGGACAGTCTACAATAAAATTGTTATTGTTTAAAAAAAAAAAAGATAATGCCTTTACTTCCCATTCACCAGCTTTGCACAACGAACATTGTTATATTTATAACATTTAAACCTCTAAATGTCTTCCTGTTTCAAAACAACTAAAGATAGCCTCTTATCACATGCTTTTTATTTGCTTTTCAAAACAGGAGACTGCTAGTTCAAGTGAGCCATATAGATACCATTATGTTCACGCCCGGGGAGTTATTTAAGATTTAGCACAACACAGTACTAAATGCAAGTCAATAGATAATAAATAAATAGTCATGTGATCAGGGGGCTGTCAGAAGATTCTTAGATACAAGGTAAACACAGAGGTAAAAAGTATATTCATATAACTGTGTTGGTTATGCAAAACTGGGGAATGGATAATAAAGGTATTATCTATCTTTAAAAACAATAAAAATTCTATTGTAGACTGTCCCTTTAAACCAAGAATTTAACTACTTCTTTGAGATTAGATAAGTATTGTTGACCATATTGGTCTTGGAAAAAGCAAGATGATTTTAGGAGTTAATACCTCTTAAAGATAATCAAATACATTCTATGCAATAAGGTTAGAATGTTCAAAATATCAAAGGGTCTACATAATAATTGTAAATATCTCAGGCTAGATTACAAGTGGAGCGCAATTGATAGAGCAGGGTACATTATCTTTTGAGCAACTTTGCCCAAAGAATAATGCACGTATTGTAAGTGGATGTTTAAAAAGAGCAAATAATTTTAAAGCATAATGTAGGACGTGCTATTAGCATGGTCATTGTGATCATATTACAACTGTTGATTAAAATGTTGTGCTTGAGCACAATCCCAAACACCGCTGGAAAATGTAGTGCTTTTTAAGACCTATTATTATTATTATTATTAATAGCATAGCAAAGAACTACATTAAATCCACTACTTATGCACCCTCGGCAAAGCTCACCATAGTCTTAGTTGTCGATCAATGTCTAAACTGAATTTTTCTGTGCATCCCTATAAAAATATATTATATCAAGAATTTAGCACATACGAGCTATCACTCAAGTGATAAAAAATAATTTTGGATTTTAAATATGAACGCAGAAATTAAAGAGCTATTGATTGCGCTCAAGCAATGTTAACAACCAATGGGCCAGATTACGAGTGGAGCAAAAACGTTTGTGTGCAAGCGATATCAGGTTTTTGCTTTCGCTTGTGTGCAGGTTAAATTGTGCTGGTATATCAAGTTGAAAATAAACGCAATCGATTGAGCGCAATTCAAGTTAACGCTCGACGGGTTAGTGCGTCCTCAGAGCTGTGGTTAAATGTTTCACGAAAAACAAAAAAGTGAGACACAACGCATCAAAAATACATTAGAAAGTACAGTTACACTCATAATAACACCATCTAATACAAATTATAGTAAAAAAAATATGTTGCAGCAAAAAGTTATAAGGGCTCAAAGATATGAGGTCTCAGGTGTTAAAAAAAGGCAGACAAAGGGCTTTGACATAGAGATATATACATGTCTAAAGATGTACAGTATATGTATGTATATATAAATGTCTATGTGTACATAGGTATTTATGTATTTATATGTGTATTTATATATTTACAGACATATATACACATATTAACACATCAATACATATGTATTCATATATAGACATATATAGAAGTGCATTGGAGCCCTTTGCAGATGAACACATGAAAAATCATATTTATACAATATTCATATTTAATAAAGTGTTATACTTTGTATTTACTCTAAATATTTTACATTCCAATGTTCTGCACAAAGCAGAATATGTTCTAAGTATTTTTGAACAGATATTCCTATAAATATATATATATATATATATATATATATATATATATATATATATATATATATATATATATATATATGTAGAAATGTATATTTATGAATAAATATAGAACATCATTTTTATTATGTGCAGAACATAGGAATGTGAAATACTCATATTTTCATGTCCGGTTAGCACACATGAGAATATGCGATCGGGTTTGCACACAAGTTGGGGCGTTAGGTTTTTTTTTTCTCCTTTTTTTGCTCCATTGACTTCTATGGGGAATAGGATATCGCACACAATATTTTAACTTCGACTTTTTGCGCGCGTCGGGTTAGCACGAGAGACATATCTTTTTACTTTCAACTCATAATACCAGTGCAACCTGAAGTGCGTAAAAAGTTTACTTCTAGCACAATTATAGAATCTAGTGAAAGCGCTAAATAGCGCTCCACTCGCAATCTTGCCCAATATCGATAATATATTTGCACTTCACTTGTAGTCGAGGACTTCATGTTTAGTATTTCAGTTTACTGTGAATTTCCTAATCATATTTCATTAAATGTATAAAAAATTATGTTGCATTCAATAATGTGCCACTAAAAAAAAAGTCTATGGTACTAATCATATCTTTAATTTCTTTACATATTTGCATATCATAGATTTTATTAAGAAATGAAAATGTACAGATATTATACTGAAATTGTATCTGTAATGTGGTCATTCATTTACAACTTAGGGAAATAATTCCAGAATAATGTGTGGTAGTGCAAGAAAAGAAATATGGCTACTTTTTAATATAGTTATATAACTAGTGACTCTGTGGACAAAATATAAAATGAGCAGAGACGTGTCTAGTCTGAACTTTACAAAATTCTTCATGATAACAGCACATGTATTTTTTAGGCTCCTGAATATCTTGCCTTGAGCTGTATCTTGGCTGGCTTCTCCCTATCTTTATTAAGACCAGGATCTATATGCCAGTACAAAACATATATTATTAGCAGATTTTGTTGGATCTTAATGAAGAGGCTTTTCCAGTAGGCTTAGAATTAAGACTTTTTATTTTTCATTAGTGTCCTAAAGAGTTTCTATTGAACAAGGAAAATCTAATGTATTTTATCACAACTTAAAGTGATGGTAAACTTCAGACTATAAGAATGTTGCAATACAAATATATTAATTTGTGAGTAAAACCACATAAAAATGTTTTTTAAAGTGTAGATATATTTCATAATAAAAGATTTATAATCCTAATTGGTTTTGTCTGTTCCTTTGCCGCCTTCATTTCCTCTTTTGGCTGGGCTGTGATGTATAGAGCAGTCCCACCCACTCTCTAAATAGGCTTTCTAAGGGCTTTAAAGGGGCTGCACTTCAAGATTGTCAAATGACACACATATTGATTGGATGTTCACTGGATTTGTCATAAAAAAAAAAGAGATCATCCATGTGGGCCGGCATAATATTGTAATAGAAGCATTATTATATGCACTAATTTAACCCTTTCACAGATGGATTTAAAAAAAAAGGTACACATTTAAGATTACATTTAAGGCATTTGATTATTTAAAGTTTACCATTAATTTAAACCTGTGTATTGATTTTGCAAGGGTGGTTAGTTGTTTTTTTTTTAGAAATTTGCTGCTTTGTTAATTATTTATACGTATTTTATTGTCTATTCTCTATCTGTATCTATAACTATAGTTTTATTTGTTGTTTACAAGCCAACAAACTGTGATTCATGAGACTTAGTTCTTATGCATATTATATAATATATTAAAATAATGTAAAAGTGATTATGGATCTGAAGGGACTATCCAATAGTTTTATGCTCTACAACAAATTGGTTATTTGTTGTTCTTTTTTCCCTATGAACTTGATACCCACAGGGATCTAAATAATTAGACTGTATATTGAATACATTCTTAAACTAAAATTTCTGTCTTCTAAGTAATATTACATTGCTCAAGTACCGCTGGGCAGCTTCTTAAGTCTATTAAGCAATAAAACAATAAAATCTATAGGATGCTTTCTCTGGATGTGTAATTGTGAATCTACCACAGCTGTCTTTGAAAAAGAAAATTTCTACTACTGAAAAAACAGCTGTGCTTTATGCTTTGCTAATCAAAAGAATATTACATGAAAAGAAGTTTTTAAATATATATGACTTAAAAGAAACATGTTTTTCAATTCCACATGACAATCTGATACTTCATAACATTTCTGACAGCTTTTATTTTTTATTTTGTTTTGTTTTTATTTTAGTTTAAATTAGATTCCCTACAATTTGTAATTATCCAAATGGCCTGTTAGGTTAGAAACTTCCATGAAATTCTGCTGGGATTTTTTTCAAAGAAGTAAATTGTTACTTGCCATAAAGATCATATTCCCTTACTATAATAACCTAAATAAAATGCTTCACCTTTTATTTGATTGGATAGACAGACAGACAGTCAGACTGACAAACAGGTAGGTAGATAGATAGATAGATAGATAGATAGATAGATAGATAGATAGATAGATAGATAGATAGATAGATAGGTAGACTGGTAGCTTGACACATAGACAGACAGAAAGGAAAAAAGTAACAATCTGATGTCTGTATTTAAAGTGAAGGTAAAGTTTTGCGTTTTTGAAAGCAGTATTATGTTACCCATGTACTACAATGTAAGATCGCTTATTTTTTATCACATATTGGTATATAAATAAATGTATAACCCAATGTTTTTATCAACGTTCTTGACCAGTCTTTGCTCCTCCCTCCATGTATTTCCTGGTTTCTGACTGTATCGCGCATAGAGCGGTCCCACCCGCTCTATACGTATTTGAAAAGCGCGTTCACGATTGACTGACAACTTGCGCATGCACACATCTCGTCCTACATTCCAATTGCGCCTGCGTGACTCAAATAATTTTTGACCGAAAGCGCAGGCGTCAATGCTCGTTGCAAAATAGTATTGAATGAATATCTATTCATTCATTACTATTTTGTTAGAGCAGTGTAAACGCTGGAAGCTTTTTTTCTCCACTGTTTGCTTTATAAAGCAGAGTACTACGCTATTTCCCCTTGTCTTCTCTAATAATAAATCTCGGTAAGTGTGAATTGTAAGTGGGATGAATTGCGCATGCGCTAATCAGGAACGAGCAGGGCTTGGAAGGGACAGGAAGTATAGCCGACGCATGCGCAGACCGTCCAAAAATGTAGTGACGTCAAATGACGGCCACCTAACGGCCAGACCTGTTATTGGCTACTAGAAGAACGCGACCGGACTGACAAAAAAAAATTAAAAAACGGGCTGTTTATACAATGAGTAGAATTAGAGAGAAAAACAGCGATAACTAGGTAAATATTTTACAATACAAAAACTGATGACTTAAAGTACCATTAATTTACTATGTATTTGCATGTAACATTATCGAACCTTGCTAAGTTTACCTTCCCTTTAAGTAGTGTACAAGTTAAAAAATTAAAAATGTTTTGAACTATCTTTTTTTTTTTCTTCTTTTTTTTTGGAAAACCACTAAACATCCCAGTTCATGAAGTGAATTGAGGCTGCACACAAAAAAACTGTATTTACAGCACATCAATGCTGCTCTGAACCTAACAGAATTAGCCATAAATCTGTTTAGTGAAGATTTGGAATAACATTGTTTTATTCTAAAATGTACACTTTTGATGAAATTAAGATAACTGGGGTTTTTAATAGATAATGTTGGAGTTGCCTCTAATGTGAACAAAAAAGGGAGAGAAAACCTGCACCAAAATTAAACTGTTACACACACTCCAAACTAGACACTAAAGATCTCACAAATCCTTAACATATGAAGTAGATACAAAATAAAGAACTAGGGAACGCTAAAAAAGCTAAAATGTAACTGTATTGGATAGATAAATGCTATAATAAGCTGATTATATCACAAATATTTTGGCAATTAACCGCAAATACCAAAAAGATATAAAGATATAAATCTAAGGTGAATATAGCTATTAGTATATATCAGAGGTGCTGGATATATTAGCCAAAGAATACATTTGCCAAAGGATAAATACCATATAACAATAATTGAATAGGAAAAATTCCAAGTTGAAAAGACAATGGCCTAGATTACGAGTTGTAAGTTAGCCTTAAAAAGCAGCGTTAAGAGGTTCTAACGCTGCTTTTTAATGCCCACTGGTATTACGAGTCTTGCAGGTACAGGTGTACCGCTCAATTTTTTGGCCAGACTCGGAAATACCACAAATCCACTTACGTCAATTGCGTATCCTATATTTATAATGGGACTTGCATAGCGCCGGTATTACAAGTCTGACCAAAAGTGAGCGTTATACCCTCTCCTGTCAAGACTGGTACCGGATTTAAAAGTCAGTAGTTAACAGTTTTACACTACAACGCCATAGTATAAATCTCTTAACTAAAGTGCTAAAAAGTACACTAACACCCATAAACTACCTATTAACCCCTAAACTGAGGCCCCCCCCACATCGCAAACACTAAAATAAATATTTTAACCCTTAATCTGCCGAACTGGACATCGCCGCCACTATAATAAATATATTAAGCCCTAAACCGCTGCACTCCTGCATCGCAAACACTAGTTAAATATTATTAACCCCTAATCTGCCGGCCCTAACATCGCCGCCACCTACCTACATTTATTAACCTCTAATCTGCCACCCCCAACGTCGCCGCCACTATAATAAAGTTATTAACCCCTAAATCTAAGTCTAACCCTAACCCCCCCAACTTAAATATAATTTAAATAAATCTAAATAAAATTACTACAATTAACTAAATTATTCCTATTTAAAACTAAATACTTACCTATAAAACAAACCATAAGCTAGCTACAATATAACTAATAGTTACATTGTAGCTATCTTAGGGTTTATTTTTATTTTACAGGCAACTTTGTATTTATTTTAACTAGGTACAATAGTTATTAAATAGTTATTAACTATTTAATAACTACCTAGTTAAAATAAATACAAATATACCTGTAAAATAAAACCTAACCTAAGTTACAATTACACCTAACACTACACTACAATTAAATTAATTACCTAAATTAAATACAATTAATTACAATAAAATAAAATTATCTAAAGTACAAAAAAACCCTACTAAATTACAGAAAATAATAAACAAATTACAAGATTTTTAAACTAATTACACCTAATTTAATCCCCCTAAATAAAAAAGTCCCCCCAAAATAAAAAAGCCCTACCCTACACTAAATTACAAATAGCCCTTAAAAGGGCCTTTTGCGGGGCATTGCCCCAAAGTAATCAGCTCTTTTACCTGTAAAAAAAATTACAATTCCCCCCAACATTAAAACCCACCACCCACACAACCAACCTTACTCTAAAACCCACCCAATCCCCCCTTAAAAAAACCTAACACTAACCCCTTGAAGATCACCCTACCGGGAGACGTTTTCACCCAACCAGGCAGAAGTGGTCCTCCAGACGGGCAGAAGTCTTCATCCAACCGGGCAGAAGTAATCCTCCAGACGGGCAGAAGTCTTCATCCAGACGGCATCTTCTATCTTCATCCATCCGGCGCGGAGCGGGTCCGTCTTCAAAACATCCGACGTGAAGCATCCTCTTCATCCGACGGCCGATGACTGAATGAAGGTTCCTTTAAATGACGTCATCCAAGATGGCGTCCCTTCAATTCTGATTGGCTGATAGAATTCTATCAGCCAATCGGAATTAAGGTAGAAAAAATCCTATTGGCTGATCCAGTCAGCCAATAGGATTGAGCTGGCATTCTATTGGCTGTTCCTATCAGCCAATAGAATGCCAATCAGAATTAAGGTAAGAAAAATCCTATTGGCTGATGCAATCAGCCAATAGGATTGACCTCGCATTCTATTGGCTGATTGGAACAGCCAATAGAATGTGAGGTCAATCCTATTGACTGATTGGATCAGCCAATCGGATTGCACTTCAATCCGATTGGCTGATAACATCAGCCAATAGGATTTTTCCTACCTTAATTCCGATTGGCTGATAGGATTCTATCAGCCAATCGGAATTCAAGGGACGCCATCTTGGATGACGTCATTTAAAGGAATCTTCATTCTTCGTTAGGACTTCATTTGAAGAGGATGCTCCGCGTCGGCTGGATTGAAGATGGACCCGCTCCGCTCCGGAAGGATGAAGATAGAAGATGCCGCCTGGATGAAGCCTTCTGCCGTCTGGAGGACCTCTTCTGCCCCGATCGGATGAAGACTTCTGCCATATGGAGGACCACTTGTACCCGGCTGGGTGAAGATGGCTCAAGGTAGGGTGATCTTCAGGGGGTTAGTGTTAGTTTTCTTAAGGGGGGATTGGGTGGGTTTTAGAGTAGGGGTGTGTGGGTGGTGGGTTTTAATGTTGGGGGGGTATTGTATTTTTTTTACAGGTAAAATAGCTGATTACTTTGGGGCAATGCCCTGCAAAAGGCCCTTTTAAGGGCTATTTGTAATTTAGTATAGGGTAGGGAAATTTTATTATTTTGGGGGGCTTTTTATTTTATTAGGGGGATTAGATTAGGTGTAATTAGTTTAAAATTCTTGTAATTCTTTTATTTTTTTCTGTAATTTAGTGTTTGTTTTTTTTCGTAATTTAGTTTATTTAATTTAATTGTAATTAATTGTAGGTAGTTTAGGTAATAAGTTTAATGATAGTGCAGTGTTAGGTGTAATTGTAACTTAGGTTAGGATTTATTTTACAGGTAAATTTGTCTTTATTTTAACTAGGTAGCTATTAAATAGTTAATAACTATTTAATAGCTATTCTACCTAGTTAAAATAAATACAAAGTTGCCTGTAAAATAAATATAAATCCTAAGCTATCTACAATGTAACTATTAGTTATATTGTAGCTATCTTAGGGTTTATTTTATATGTATATATAAATATAAGTATTTAGTTTTAAATAGGAATAATTTATTTAATTATGTTAAATTAGTTTCGTTTAAATTATATTTAAATTAGGGGGGGTTAGATTTAGGATTAGACTTAGGTTTAGGGGTTAATAAATTTATTAAAGTGGCAGCAATGTCCGGTTGGCAGATTAGGGGTTAATAATTGTAGGTAGGTGGTGGCGACTTTCGGTGGCGGCAGATTAGGGGTTAATAAATATAATGTAGGTGTCGGCGATGTTAGGGGCAGCAGATTAGGGATTCATAGGTATAATGTAGGTGGCAGCGATGTCCGGTCGGCAGATTAGGGGTTAAAACAATTATTTAAGTGTTTGCGATGTGCGGGGGTGCCTCGGTTTAGGGGTTAATAGGTAGTTTATGGGTGTTAGTGTACTTGTTAGCACTTTAGTTAAGAGCTTTATGTTCCGGCGTCAGCCCATAAAACTCTTAACTACTGACTTTTAGATGCGGTAGGAGTCTGGAGAGGAGAGGGTCTACCGCTCACTTCTTCCAAGACTCGTAATACAAGCGTTAGGCAAATCCCCTTAAAAAGATAGGATACGCAATTGACATAAGGGGATTTGCGGTAGCCTCGAGTCGCGGAAGAAAACTGAGCATTACACCTGTACCTGCCAGACTTGTAATACCAGCGTTAGAAAAAAAAGCAGCGTTGGGACCTCTCAACGCTTCTTTTTTTTTTTTTTTTCTTTTTTTTTAAAGTTTCAAAAGTTTATTGAAATCAAAACAATTACATAGAAATAAACATGCAAAGTAAGATAAATTACACTTTTGAATCATTTTACATCTGGCTTGTTGAGAGAGGTATGAAATGAGGGGATGGGAGGATGGGGGGAAAGATCAAATACGGTTACAATAGATACAAGGCTTAATAAAAAGAAAAAGGAATAAGTACTGCATAGCATATTATACAGACCAACAAATTTCCCTCATTACACCAGTAGAGTTTTGTAAGGGTTTATTAAATCTGCATGGTTTGGGAATTGAATGCTTTTGTCTGGAAGTAAGATTCCCACATAGAGAGCATTTGAGCATATATGTCCATGTTTTTATTTTTCATGTAATAGTATTCCTCCAACGAGATTGTACGATGACATTCTGAGTGCCATTGTATGAGGAAGGGAATTTTATCAGATTTCCAGTTCCTAGCTAACATGATTTTAAAGCTGTTGCTTAGAATATGAAATATTTTTTTTGATAGGGTGGGAATTTTATTCGGAACCTTGTTAAAAAGCCACAGACAAGGGTCGAGAGGGGTGGGCACTCCTAGAATCTTACTGGATTCCTGTGCTATCTTATTCCATATAGGAGATATTTTACTGCATTGCCACCAAATATGGGACATATGGCACTGAACCACACCTCCAGCACTGTGCCGATTTGAGTTTATATATTTTTTTACACCTCTCTGGAGTTAGATACCATCTCTGCAAAATCTTTAAATTAAGTTCAACAAACTTGCAGGAGACTGAGATTTTTTTGATGTTGGGAAAGATTTATAAGGCATCTGTATATGTAAGTTCTATACATAGTTCGGAATTCCATCTATCTATATAATATGAGAGAGACCCGCGTGGTTGTTGCGATAGGAGTGAGTGAGTGATGGATAATGCATGTCTAGTTGGGGTGTTTTTGTGACGGAGAGATTCAAAAGATGTCATTGACCTGGTCATATTACTAGTTTGGGGTCAGATGTGATGTAGGAGTGACATTGTCTATAGAAAAGCCAATCTTCAAAAACGAAAAACCCAGCGGAAACCAGTTCATCTATGGTGGGGGAATATTGTACGTTTCCCATATGATGGATCTGCAAGGATCTAAGAGGAGTACCTATGAGTTTGGGTATTATTGAATGACCAGGGTGGAATTCGATGTTGTGTGTCACTGGTGTTAACGGTGAAAATTTGGAAGATATATTGGGGTATTCAATCAATATTTTGTCCCAGACTTTGAAAGTTTCTAATATAATTTGTAAAGGAAACTTTAAAAATTTATCTCTGTCTTTTGGGGACCAACATAGTTGGCCTAAATGCTGATTTTGGGTCATATCATGCTCTAATTGAACCCAGATTTTGTCATTCCGATTAGAGTACCAGTCTATAATTCGCTGCAGGAAGGTAGCTTGTCTATACCGATGAAGATCAGGGACACCGAGGCCTCCCATAGTAATGGGCAAGAGCATTATCTTTTTGCTGATTCTCGATCTATTGTTGAACCAAATAAAGTCTAGGATGTTTGATTGTAGAGTGTTCATGAAGTTTGATGGGAGTGGGATGGGCAAGGTTTGGAAAAGGTAAAGGAGCCTAGGGAGAATGTTCATTTTAATAACGTTAATTCTCCCTAACCAGGAGATATGTTTTTTTTTCCAAGAGGAAAGATCTGCAATTATCCCCACTAGGAGAGTATGGTTTAGGATGAAGAGTTGATCTAGTGTTGGTGTCAGGTGAATGCCCAGGTATTTAAGTGATATAGGCTGCCAACGGAATGGACATATTCACTTGATTGGATCTATATCTACTAGTGGGATGTTAATGTTCATAATTTCCGACTTATTTTTATTAATTAGAAAATTGGACGCATTTCCAAATAAATCCAACTGACGGATAATATGGGGTATAGTGGTTAGGGGGTTTGTGATACAAAATAAAACATCGTCCGTGTATAACATAATTTTATGGTGCAAGTTTTGAATTTGTATACCTGATATCTGGGGATGGTTACGCATTTTATGGGCTAGTGCTTCTATTACACAAGCAAATAAGAGTGGGGAGAGGGGGCAGCCATGTCTGGTGCCGTTTGTAATGGTAAATGGGGCTGAAAGGGAGCCGTTTATGCGGACTCTAGCTGTGGGGGTTGAGTACATAGCGAAAATCCAATTTATGAAATCCTGCCCTATGCCCATTTTTTTAAGTACCGCTCTCAGAAACTGCCAACCAATGCAGTCAAATGCTTTCTCCGCATCGGTCGACAGAACCAAGAGCGGAATGTTTTTGTGTGTGGCGTATTCTATTAGTTGGGTAACCCTAATCGTGTTGTCCTTCCCTTCTCTAGTAGGGACAAATCCGACCTGATCCTTTCCGATCAGCTGTGGCAGAACAGTATTTAATCGTATTGCAAGTATTTTGGCATAAATTTTTAGGTCTGTATTTAAAAGGGAAATTGGTTTATAGCTTTCTACATATTCAGGGTTTTTGCCAGGTTTCGGTATGATGGATATGAATGCTTCTAATGTCCATGTAGGAAAGGGATTATCTGGTGTTATCGAGTTAAAAAGGGTTAGTAAATGCGGGGAAAGGAGGTCTACATATTTTTTGTAGTAATAATTAGTATAAACGTCTGGGCCTGGAGCTTTATCAGAAGGAAGGTCTTTTATGGTTTTTCGGATCTCTAGTAAAGTGATAGGGCATTGGAGAAAGGTTTGTTGTTCCTTTGTTATTTCGGGAAATTCAATATCTGATAAGAAGTGATCAATATAGGATGTATTTTTATCTGGAGTGTGCAAGTGTGTGTTTGAAGATTTTGTGGTTAGGTTGTACAATTGTTCGTAATAAGAGCGGAAAGATTCAGCTATGTTGGAAGTGTCATAATGTGTTTTGTTAGCAGATCTTATCTTAAGGATATAAGTGCGATTGGATTTGCGTTTCAGTTTGCGGGCAAAAAGCTTGCTACATTTATTGTCTCCTTCATAATATGCTTGTTTGAGTTTAAAGGCCAATTTTTTACATTCTTTATCTAGAAGGTTTGTTGTAATCAGTTTTATATCCTGTAATGCTTTAGCTATCTGGGTGTCGGTGGGGTTTTTTTTAAGCTGAGTTTCTAAGTCATTCATTTTGTATAAGGAATCATGTAACAATTGTCTTTGTTGTTTTTTAAAATGGGATTGTATACTCATTAATTCACCTCGTATTGTTCCTTTATGTGCTTCCCAGATATTCTGAAATGAAGGAACTGAGCTAATATTAAAATCAAAGTATTCTCCTTTAGCTTTTTGGATTTTATCAGTGTATTGTGGGAGATCTAACAGTTCTTTGTTAAGTTTCCAAATGTGGTTGATGGGGAGGCTGAGGGCCAGTTTATTATGCACGATACTATAGAGTGGTCTGACCAGTACGAAGGGATAATATATGAGTGTGTAGCTAATGATAATGTGGTAACGTCAGTTAGAATATAATCTATTCTGGAATAACGTGAGTGTGGATGTGAGAAAAAAGTAAAATCATCTATCTCAGGGTGGTGTATTTTCCACACATCGTGGACAGTTAAGTCTCTCAATTGTTGTTTTATAGCGGCTATAGCTCTATGTGAGGTAGACGAGGTGTGATTCAAGTTGTCGAAAGGGGTCTAAAGTAACATTGAGGTCTCCACCTACTATTAACATGCCTTTGGTGACCTCTAGGATTTTTTCAGTTAGGGAGGATATAAATTTATCTTGGGCTGTGTTAGGAGCATAGGCACATACCAAGGTAGTTGTTGTATTGATTAATTTCCCTACTAGAATAATGTATCTCCCTTCTGTATCTTTATATGAATCAAGCACTGTTGATTCATATAAAGATACAGAAGAACTCAAAAGAACTGTTTGAGGAGTAATATGAGGGGCAGAATTTGTAAAAGAAGGTTTTAGGCTCTTGGCCTTTTAGAAAGTGGGATTCTTGTATGAATATTAGGTCACCTCCTTTACTTTTGATATCTCGTATGACAATATTCCTTTTGTGCGGGTTATTTAAGCCTTTAGTATTAATTGATAAAAATGATAACAGTCTTTTGTTGGTTGTGGTTTTATTCAGTGTGTGTTATTCTTAGTGAAGTCATATGAAACAAGGTGTATGACAATAAAAATTTGACTATTTCCTGGTTCTGCATGACTTTCAGTTAAGCTCTGATAAAGAAAAAAGTAAGAGCAAATACAGTGAGCAACCAAAAACATATATTGCATATAAATTACCATGTAAACCATTTCAAGTGGTAACCGTTGGGATTAGGATAGATAACTAGTGGGCGGGGGGGGGGGGGTGGTAAAGAACCATAAGGATGATTGAAATTACTTTCATTTCAATCTGAGGTCCTTCAACAGTAAGGACGTAAATATTAGATAACAAAATAACTGTAAACAGTTATACGGAGGGTTGTTAACAAAAAACCTTCAAGTATAATTATTAACACTCTTATAGGGTTGAGGTAAAGGTGACGCATCAGCATAAACTTCGTTTTGCCTTTTACAACTGGTAAGGTGCTTAACGTATAGTAAACTAGGTTCTGACTAACAATGATAACTAACAGTACATTTTAAACAATAAAGAAACACAAGAACAACAGTCCCGTTAATACAAAGGTAAGGTCTCACCCACTGTGGACATGATAAGGTGGTTCATGCAGTAGTTAGTCTCTATACGAGGCTGGAGAAGTGTACAGTTTTTCTTTTCGTTTTTTAAGCGATTGGACTTTATTCCACGTTGTTTTCTGCAGGCTTGAGAGTTGTGTATGAGGAGTAGAGGCCTGAGGCCTGTCTGAAGAAGATGGAGGACCTGGCGGTTTCAGAGGGATTCCCAGTCCTTTAGAAAGTTTTTCCAAATCTTGAATTCCTCCGACCCCTGTTCTCTAAATCTTCTATTTTTTCTTGTAAGGCCTCTAATTTTGATTCATGTGTATTGGTTTGATTATATAATAAACTGACTGCTTTAGAAGTTGTGTCCTGTGTTTCTTCAATTTCCACTATTCTCTCACCCATCTCTGTCATATCTTTTCGTAGAGTGGTTAATTCTTTTGTTATAAGAGATTTGAGTGATTCAAAGTCTTCTTTGGATGGAAGCTTGGCAATATCCTGTTTAAAATGGATTATGTAATCAGGTGATGATAAAGGGTCAGTAGGGACAATATATTGTGGAGTATCTGAGTCCTGTGTGTCTAATGCATTAGCCTGGAAAAAGGATCTGACCAATGTGTTAGTCTGAGGCTGACTTTTAGAATTTTTGTCCCCTTTATTTTTATGTTTTGATGCCATTTTATCTGCAGTTAGGCAAAAGAAATTCAGAGTTCAATATTTTTGGTTCTTTATTTGGGCTTTGCGTGGGCCCACTGTCTTCTAATGGAGCTGTTGTTAGTGTTTCATTTAGTTATAGTATGGCGCTAACATGTCAAAACAGGTCTCTTACGAAGATGGTTTTAATATAAGGCAGTGTTGTTAGATTCATATGTTGTACTTAAGCTTTCCTTGTCATATAATTAGCAAGTCTCTGCTGACTGTATAACTGCTTGATGAAGAAAAAGTTTAAACCTTTACATGCTGCATAAGCTGCTGTTTCGTTATTAGGTTATTAACTCTCCGTTGCTGAGCATATGTAAGGCCTTTTATTGCCACTCTGATGGATTCCTTTTCATTTTTAGATACCAGTTCACTTGGTGCTGCGACTGTACTCTGTTGTCGCAAGTAACCCAAGATGGCAGTGGAGCCTCTGTTTCTGCTCTAAGTGACTTTGCGAGTGGGTCCGCTCATTCCCGGCTGCGGTATTATGCACATCAGGTACCCCAAGTGTTGAGCTGCTGTCTGTTGTGGCTGTAGGGTGTTGGACACTGTTTTTAGAGGTGTCAGGTCCTGCTGCTGTGCCGGAGCTGTTTGACTACGCAGCCATTTGCCTGCCTGGCCAAGCTCCGCCTCCCTCAACGCTGCTTTTTAAGGCTAACGCCAAACTCGTAATCTAGGCGATTGTCTTTTTAACTTGGAATTTTTCCTATTCAATTATTGGATTTGTGTTTTTGTGTTTTTTTTATGTATTGCCCAATTTAAGGTCGACCTTATATCTGTTTTATTTATATCATTTATACTGCATTAAATTCATGTTTTATATAGTTTGTTAATTATATATATTATATGGTATTTATCCTTTGGCTAATTTATTCTTTGGTTAATATATCCAGCACCTCTGATATATACTAATAGCTATATTCACCTTAGATTTATATCTTTATATCTTTTTGGTATTTGCGGTTAATTTTCTGCATCTGCCAAAATATTTGTGATATAATCAGCTTATTATATCATTTATCTATCCAATATAGTTACATTTTAGCTTTTTTAGCACTCCGTAGTTCTTTATTTTGTCTCTAATGTGAACAACCCACACAAAAAACAAAAATAAAGCATACAAGGCAATTAACTTGGAATCTCTGATTGATTGATTGATTGATTGATTGATTGATTGATTGAAAGGGGGTTCTAGAGTGGTTTTCTCCTAATTGGTCCTTGTGAAGAAAAACATGAAAGGAAATATACTTATAATAAAATAAATTTAGCAAAATCTTTAGCAGACATTTTTTATCAAAATATCACTAATCCTTTTAAATATATTGATAAATGGGATTCAGATAATTATTTTACATATTTTTCTGCCTAAAGTTACAACAGAAAGTAAGACAGTTTAACAAAATGTTCCTAAAGAAGCTCACTCTAAAGGATCAGAGGGGGACAAAAAAGTGGTAAATCTGCAGCTAAACGCTTGTCATGGCTCATAAAATTATCAATTATTCTTTCTGGATAAAGTATCATCCATCCCTCATTATTTTTCATAGCAAACATTTTGCTAATATTTACTTATAAATATTTGTAATTGACATCTAAGAATCTCCAAGGCATAGTATGCTAAGGGCACTCATTTTGAGAGCTTCATGTCAGGGTTTTTTCCCTGTTGTTTGCCATGTGTTGCTGGCAGCCATTTTACTCACCTCTCTTCCTGACTATGGTGCATTGTGGGGGATGCTGCTCATTTCCTACACTTCCTTTTATGGCCAGACTGGTGTGCATCGTCCATGTGAGACAGGATGCAGTCTCAGAATTGTGATTTCATCACTTATCATTTAAAGGGCCTCTGTTCAGCATGCTTTGCCTTTGCATTGTCTCCGATCTGTTTGTGAGAGCTCCTGTGTATTACCTGGCTGCCTGACATCTTTCCTGGTTCCTGATCCCTGGCTTGTTCCTGACCCTGCTGTTTTCTTTGTTCCTGATTCCGGCTCGTCTGACTATTCTCTTTGGCTCCTGACTCGGCTCTTCTGACTACCAGCTCTGGTTTTGACTCCTGGCTTGTTATTTGATTTGTGGACTTTTTATTATTTTTGCTATGAATAAATGTGTGATTATATTTGCACTTCTCGCCTCAGTCTGATTCCTGGCACCCTGACATTACGCAAAGGCCATGAATCCTGATGGTGCTAATAATCCACCTTTACCTGCCATCATTTCCAGGATGGATGAACAGGATCACCGCTTGGATCAATTTGCACTAGCCCTGCAAAACCTGCTTACTCGCACTGCACATTTGGACCAAAGTGTCCCACAAGTTATGGCTGCTCCTGTTTCCGCTGCTGTACCTATGCCTACCAGGAGCATGTCTGGTTCTGCACCTCTACCTCAGCAATATGGAGGCAATCCTATTCAGTGCAGAGGGTTTTTGAACCAGGTGGGCATTTACTTTGAGATGTTACCTCAGGCGTTTCCCTCTGACAGAGCTAAGGTGGGATTTCTCATCTCGTTACTCTCTGACACAGCTCTTGCCTGGGCTAATCCCTTGTGGGAGACAAATAAACCTGTGATTTCAAATTACCCTGAATTTGTGGCCTCCTTTTGAAGGGTATTTGATGTTCCGACTCGCTCCTCCTCTGCTGCTAAACGACTCATGTCCATTCAGCAAGGTACAAGATCTGTTGTTCAGTATGCTATTGAGTTCCGTACGCTTGCCGCAGAGGTAGGTTGGAACAATGAAGCCCTTGTTGCCGCCTTCTTTCATGGGCTCTCTGATGCGATTAAAGACGAAGTTGCTGCCAGAGATTTACCAGAGGATCTCGAGGCATTGGTGTCTTTTTTTATCCTAATTGACATCAGACTCAGAGAGAGGCCCTCTTTCAAGGAGCGCTTGCAGAAGCCTCCTGTTCCGTTGTCTCCTACGTTTTCGTTCCCACCCATGCCTCCCTCTCCTCCCATGCCTCCTGGTCCGGAGTCACCAGGTACTGCTGAGCCAATGCAGTTGGGATTCACGCGTCTCTCCATGGTGGAGAGGGCCTTTAGGAGGAGGGAGGAGCTCTGCCTCTATTGTGGGTTACAGGGTCACCTTTTGAAGTTTTGTCCTACACGGCCGGGAAACGCTCACACCTAAGGTCCTGTCGGGGGAAGACCTTGGGTGGTTTATCCTCATCCCCAGAACCGCTTAAGGAGAAACCTTTTGTCATGGTTGTACTTTCCTGGGTGGACTCCTCCATAGTCACTCAGGCTCTTGTTGACTCCGGTGCTGCGGGCTATTTCATTGACAGTGCTTTTGTATCAAAGCACTCCATTCCTGTTTTGCCTAGGTCCGTTCCGCTTGCTATTGAGGCCATTGATGGCAGGCCCCTTCAGCCCGCACTCGTTACTCATGAAACTGCTCCTTTGTCCATGGCTGTTGGGGCTCTCCATTTTGAAACCCTCCAGTTCCAGGTGATAAACTCTCCACATTTTCCGGTTGTTCTTGGTTATCCCTGGCTCCAAACGCACAATTCCAGTCTCGACTGGCACAGGTCCAAAATTTTATCGTGGTCCCTGCAATCTATTTACACTTGTCATCGGAAACCAGTTAAAGTCTTGTGCACTTCTTCGGTATCTCAATTGCCAGAGGAGTACCGAGTGTTCCTAGACGTGTTTGACAAGGTGCGTGCCGGTACGTTGCCTCTTCACCGGTCTTACGATTGGGCCATAGACCTGCAACCCGGAGCCATTCCTCCTGTGGGCCAGGTGTACCCTCTGTCTGTTGCAGAGAATTGTGCTATGGAGGAGTATGTTGCCAATGCTCTGTTGCGGGGAATCATCCACAAATCCTGCTCTCCTGCAGGGGCTGGCTTCTTCTTTGTGAAGAAAAAGGGTGGCGAGTTAAGACCATGTATCGATTATAGGGGTCTTAATCGTCTTACCATTAAGAATGCTTATCCTATTCCGCTCATTACGGAACTCTTTGACTGCCTCAAGGGAGCTACAGTCTTTACTAAACTTGATTTGAGAGGAGTGTACAATCTTGTTAGGATTAAGGAGGGTCACGATTCTGGAAAACAGCATTTAACACCAGGAGCGGGCATTATGAGTATCTTGTAATGCCCTTTGGCCTATGTAATGCTCCTGCTGTTTTTCAGGAATTTATTAATGATGTCCTACGAGATATTTTGCAACAGTGTGTTGTGGTGTACTTGGATGACATCTTCATACACTCACCCACACTTGAGGCTCATCGTTCTGATGTTACACAGGTTCTTAAGAGACTACGTGAAAATGGCCTGTTTTGTAAACTCGAGAAATGTGAGTTCCATCAGACTCAAGTAACCTTCCTAGGTTATGTTATCTCCGCTGCAGGGTTCTCCATGGATCCTGACAAGTTATCTGCAGTTCTGCAGTGGCCTCACCCAGTTGGTCTTCGGTCTATTCAACATTTTATGGGGTTCGCCAATTACTATAGAAAGTTTATTAAAAACTTTTCTTCCTTGGTCAAACCTATCACAGACATGACCCGTAAAGAGAATGATCCACTCCATTGGTCACCTACTGCAATGAAGGCATTTGATAGTCTTAAAACTGCCTTTGCTGCCGCTCCAGTTCTGACTCATCCTAACCCTGCCTTTCGTTCTTGAGGTTGATGCGTCTGAGACTGGAGTAGGTACCCTCTTGTCTCAACGTCCTGCGCCTGATGGTTCCTTGCATCCTCGTGGTTTCTTCTCTAAGAAATTGTCTCCAGTGGAGTGCAATTATGAAATTGGCGACAGGGAATTACTGGCCATAATTTTGGCACTCAAGGAATGGAGGCATCTTCTCGAGGGTACTAGCGTGCCAGTGCTCATTCTTACTGACCACAAAAATGTAACTTATCTATCTGAAGCAAAACGTTTGTCACCCCGACAGGCCAGATGGGCACTATTTTTGTCTCGGTTTAATTATGTGGTCTCCTACCTGCCTGGTAGTAAGAATGTTAGGGCTGATGCCCTCTCTGGACAATTTTCTCCTCTGTCCAAGGAGGAGTCTGTACCTACTCCTGTTATACATCCTGACCATATTTTGGCTACCATATGTACTAATTTGACTTCTCCCTTGGGGGAGGAGATCCTGGCTGCACAAACCAATGCACCTCCTGAGAAACCTAGTGGTAAGTGTTTTGTTCCTGAGAATCTTCTAACTAAACTTTTGCACACTTACTACTATCCTAAAGCCGCAGGTCACCCAGGCAAGAATCAAATGATTTGGTCTGTCACTCGACAATTCTGGTGGCCAGGTCTTCGTTCTGATATTGCTGCATATGTTGTATGTTGTGCACAGAATAAGACTCCTCGACGTCTTCCTGTGGGTCATCTTCAACCTATTGCTAATGGTGAGCACCCTTGGACACATCTTTCCACGGACTTCATTGTCGAGCTCCCTGTTTCCAATGGCAATACTGTTATCCTTATGGTGGTTGACTGTTTTTCTAAAATGTCACATTGCATTCCCTTGATGAAGCTGCCTACCGCTCAGGAGCTTGCTTCGATTTTTGCCTGGAAGGTCTTCCGTTTACATGGATTACCCAAGGAGATAGTGTCGGACCGGGGTAGCCAGTTTGTCTCCAGATTTTGGCATTCCTTTTGTGCTCAAATGGGGATCCAGCTTTCCTTCTCCTCTGCATATCACCCTCAATCCAATGGGGCTGCGGAACGGTCTAATCAAGCTCTGGAACAGTTCCTCCGTTGCTATGTCTCAGATCACCACAATAATTGGTCTGAACCGTTACCTTGGGCAGAGTTTGCTCGTAATAGTGCTATTAATGCTTACTCCAAGTTATCCCCGTTCATGGCGAATTATGGATTTCAACCATCCTTGTTGCCCGATTCATTCATGTCTCAGGGTATTCCGGCTTTAGAGGAGCATCTCCGGCAACTCCGTTCCACGTGGGTGCAGATTCAGGATTGCTTTCATCGTTCTATGCAGCGCCAAAAGTTCCAGGCTGATCGTAGGCGTCTGCCCGTACCTTCCTTCCAGGTTGGTGAGAGAGTTTGGCTGTCCTCCCGCAACTTGAACCTTTGTGTGCCTTCCAATAAATTGGCTCCCCGTTATGTTGGCCCTTTTCGAATACTCCAACGGGTTAATCCTGTAGCCTATGTTCTTGACTTTCCTCCTGCTATGCGCATCTCCAATGTTTTTCATGTCTCCCTCTTGAAACCATTGGTTTGTAATAGGTTTACCACTGTGTTGCCTTGTCCCCATCCTATCTTTGTTGACAACCATGAGGAGTATGAGGTCAGCAGCATTATTGACTCTCGTATGTCCAGGGGCCGTGTACAGTATTTGGTTCACTGGAGGGGCTACGGTCCGGAGGAGCGTTCTTGGGTTCCCTCCTCTGATGTTCATGCTCCCACCCTCCTCCGTGCCTTCAATGTCCATTTCCCCAATAAGCCTTTTGTCCTCCCGCAGGGGAGGGGTCATTGAGGGGAGGGTACTGTCAGGGTTTTTTCCTTGTTGTTTGCCATGTGCTGCTGGCAGCCATTTTACTCACCTCTCTTCCTGACTTTGGTGTATTGTGGGGGATGCTGCTCATTTCCTACACTTCCTTTTATGGCCAGACTGGTGTGCATCATCCATGTGAGACAGGATGCAGTCTCAGAATTGTGATGTCATCACTTATTATTTAAAGGGCCTCTGTTCAGTATGCTTTGCCTTTGCGTTGTCTCAGACCTGTTTGTGAGAGCTCCTGTGTATTACCTGGCTGCCTGATGTCCTTCCTGGTTCCTTATCCCTGGCTTGTTCCTGACTCTGCTGTTTTCTTTGTTCCTGATTCTGGCTCGTCTGACTACCAGCTCTGGTTTTGACTCCTGGCTTGTTATTTGACTTGTGGACTTTTTATTTTTTGCTATGAATAAATGTGTGATTATATTTGCACTTCTCCTCTCAGTCTGATTCCTGGCACCCTGACACTTCACTACAAATTTTACATATATGATTTTGCCATATTAACACCTTTTTGCTTCTCCTCATGGTTGCTGCCAAGCTTAACTAAAACATTATGGGTCACATTGCGTAGGGAGCGTAATTTAGTGCTTTCGCTAGAGCACTGATTGCACTAGAAGTAAACATTTTACAGGTGTTGGTTGCGCTGGTATTAAGAGTTGAAAGTAAAAAGTTATTGCTCTTGAACTAACCCGTCACTCGCAAAGTATTGCGTGTGTGATAACCTATTCCCCTATAGAAGTCAATGGAGCAAAAAAATTGGGAAAAAACACGCATGTACAAATCTGATTGCATATTCTCATGTGTGCTATGCCGATATTTCACATACCAATGTTCTGAAACTAAGAAAAAATGCTCTATTTATTAATAAATATATATTTCTACATATATCTGATGGTATTTTGGTACAATCATATATAGATGATTTTATATATATATATATATATATATATATATATATATATATATATATATATATATATATATATATCCTATAATATAAAAGGCCAAGTGTGTTTGTCCGAAGCTTTCATGCGCAGTAGAGACAGCGCGAGGACAAACACATCTGGCCTTAGACAAACACACCTGATCTGTTGTCAGCCGTGGAAACGGTGGGTGGGATTGGGCGGGGCTGGATAATGCGGGAGTGGGCGTGGCAGGGCATGGTCAGACAGGAGTGGCGTAGTCATGAGAGAGAGCACAAAAGAGGAGGGAGAGAGCAAAAGAGATGGGAGAGAAAGAGCAAAAGAGGGGAGAGAGAGCAAAAGAGAGGGAGGGAGGGAGAGAGAGAGAGCAAAAGAGAGAGGGGGAGAGAGAGAGCAAAAGAGAGAGGGGGAGAGAGAGAGTAAAAGACAGAGGGGGAAGAGAGAGGGCAAAAGAGAGAGGGGGAGATAGAGAGAGCAAAAGAGCGAGGGGGAGAGAGAGAGAGAGAGAGAGAGAGAGAGAGAGAGAGAGAGAGAGAGAGCAGTAGAGAGAGGGGGAAGAGAGAGAGAGCAAAAGAGAGAGTGGAAGAGAAAGAGCAAAAGAGAGGGGGGAAGAGATAGAGCAAAAGAGAGGGGGGAAGAGAGAAAGCAAAAGAAAGGGGGAGAGACAGAGAAAAAGAGAGGGGGGAGAGAGAGAGAGAGGGGGAGAGAGAGAGCAAAAGAGAGGGCGAGAGCAAAATAGAGGGGTGAGAGAGGGGAGGGGAGAGAGCAAAATAGAGAGGTAAGAGAGAGAGAGCAAAATAGAGGGGTGAGAGAGAGAGAGAGCAAAAGAGAGGGGGGGAGAGAGAGAGCAAAAGAGAGGGAGGGAGAGAGACAGCAAAAGAGAGGGGGGAAAGAGAGAGAGAAAAAGAGAGGGAGGGAGAAAGAGCAAAAGAGAGGGGGAAGAGAGAGAGAGCAAAAGAGAGGGGGAGAGAGAGAGAGCCAAAGAGAGGGGGGAGAGAGAGAGCAAAAGAGAGGGGGAGAGAGAGCAAAAGAGATGGGGGAGAGAAAGAGCAAAAGAGAGGGGGATAGAGAGAGCAAAGGAGGAGGGAGAGAGAGAGGAGGGAGGGAGGGAGAGAGCAAAAGAGAGGGGGAGAGAAAGAGAGCAAAATAGATGGGGGAGAGAGAGCAAAAGAGAGGGGGAGAGAGAGCAAAAGAGAGGGGGTGAGAGAGCAAAAGAGAAGGGGCGAGAGAGCAAAAGAGAGGGCGAGAGAGAGCAAAAGAGAGGGGGAGAGCAAGAGCAAAAGAGAGGGGGATAGAGAAAGCAAAAGAGATGGGGAGAGAGAGAGCAAAAGAGTGGGAGGAGAGAGAGAGAGCAAAAGAGAAGGGAGAGAGAGCAAAAGAGAGGGGGGTGAGAGAGCAAAAGAGAGGGGGGGGGGGAGAGAGCAAAATAGAGAGGGAGAGAGAAAGAGCAAAAGAGAGGGGGGGAGAGCAAAAGAGAGGGAGAGAGAGAGAGCAAAAAAGAGAGGGGAGAGCAGGGTAGAGAGAGAGTAAAAGAGAGGGTGAAAAAGAGCAAAAGAGAGGGGGAGAGTGATAGCAAAAGAGAGGGGGAGAGAGAACAAAAGAGAGGGGGGAGAGAGAGAGCAAAAGAGAGGGGGATAGAGAGCAAAAGAGAGTGGGGCGAAAGAGCAAAATAGAGGAGGCGAGAGAGAGTATAAGAGGGGGGAGAGAGAGCAAAAGAGAGGGGGGGAGAGAGAGAGCAAAAGAGATTGGGGAGAGAGAGCAAAAGAAAGGGGGTGAGAAAAAGAGCAAAAGAGAGGGGGAAAGAGAGAGAGAGCAAAAGAGAGGGACAAGAGGGTAAGCAAAAGAGAAGGGCAAGAGAACAAAAAAGAGGGGGGAGAGAGAGCAAACGAGAGGGGGGGAGAGAGCAAAGAGAGGGGGGTGAGAAAGAGAAAAAAGAGAGGGGTAGAGAGAGAGAACAAAAGAGAGGGGGAGGAGAGAGAGAGCAAAAGAGAGGGGAAAGAGAGAAAGCAAGAGGGGAGAGAGAGCAAAAGAGAAGGGGGAGAGAGAGTGCAAAAGAGAGGGGGAGAGAGAGAAAGATAGAGAGAGAGAGAGAGAGAGAGAGAGAGAGAGAAAGGGCAAATGAGAGGCGGAAGAGAGCGCAAAAGAGAGGGGGAAGAGAGAGATGAAAAGAGAGGGGGAGAGCACAAAAGTGAGGTGGAGAGAGTACAAAAAAGCGGGGGGGGGAGAGAGAGCAAAAGAGAGGGTGAAGAGAGAGAGCAAGAGGTGGGACTGCTGTACTGCAAAAAATGGCCAGTGTACACAGGCTTTAGGACTAGTATATATATGAATGTCTATTTAAAAATACTTAGAACATATAAGAACATTGGAATGTGAAATATTTGCAGTAAATACACACTTTATTAAATATGAATAGTGCATAAATATGATTTGTTCATCTACTTGACTGCAAGGGCTCCAATGTCCTTCTATATTTGTCAATATATGTATACATATGTATTTATGTGTAAATATGTGTATATACAGTATGTCTATAAATACATAAATACACATATAAATACATAAACACATAGTGTACACATATACAGACATTTAAATATACATACATATAAATATTTAGACAAGTATATGTATATATCTCTATATTAAAGACCTTTAACTGTACTTTGTAATATATTTTTGATGTGTTTTGTGACGTTTTTTTTTCCCGAGAAACAGTCAACCACAGCTCTGAGGACACGCTAACCAGACGAGCGTTAACTTGAATTGCGTTCAAGCGATCTTGTTTACTTTCAACTTGTAACACCATCGCAATTTAACCTGGACGCGAACGAAAGCAAAAACACGATATCTCACGTGCAAACATTTGGCCTTGACTCATAATCTGGCCCTATATTAAAAATGGAGGCACAAACATAATTATTTAAAGGGACACTGAACCCAAATTTTTTTCTTTCGTGATTCAGATAGAGCATGCAATTTTAAGCAGCTTTCTAATATACTCCTATTATCAAATGTTCTTCATTCTCTTGTTATCTTTATTTGAAATGCAATGTAAGTTTAGATGCCGGCCCATTTTTGGTGAACAACCTGGGCTGTTCTTGCTGATTGGTAGATAAATTCACCCACCAATAAACAAGTGCTGTCCAGAGTCCAAAAAAATAGCTTAGATGTCTTCTTTTTCAAATAAAGATAGCAAGAGAATGAAGAAAATTTGTTAATAGGAGTAAATTAGAAAGTTGCTTAAAATTGCATGCTCTATCTGAATCACAAAAGAAAAAAAATGTGGGTTCAGTGTCCCTTTAAGAACAAAGACAGCATAAGCTTTCAAAGTAGTGCTTACAAGATTGTTTGGTTAAAAAGATCCTTTTAAAATATTTTAAACATACGTACATAACCATATGATCTTGCATAAACCTTTCCCTTTACTTATAAATTACCAAAGAATTCCTAAATTGCATTTAAAATTTGATAACTAATGTGTCCAATATTGAGAAACCAAATAAGGCTCTATTCAAATAAACAACAGAATCTAACTTATCTTCTTCAGTATTCACAGTTGTAAATATGAAGAATAAATGTTTTTATTTTCTTTACACAAGCCTGAACAGTTTTTAGATAATTATATTACCTTCTGGTAGTAATGTTTTATTTATATCACTTAATAATTTTTTAACAGTCTAAATCAATACTACTGCTATCATCTCATATAATATAGTAGTACTATTATTTTGTAAATTCACTATCTACTATTCTAACATGCACAGTATAATCTATAACAGCATTATTAAAATGACTATATAAAATATCAATAAATTAACTATTGTATTGAATATTGTCTTTTGCCGCCACCTTCATTCACGTAAAATTCCAATATCTCTTCCAAACAATGTAACTATAAGTGTCATGTTTCCACTAAATAAATTATTTGTGAATATAATTATTTCTTACTGTCACAAATCTTGTAATCTTTTTAAGCAATAAACTTGATATACATTAAATATCCAATAAAATTGCCTCTAAAACTGAAAATAGGAGTCCCTTCATTCGCTCAACAACATTCTTAAAGTGAGGGTAAATCCTAGCATTTCAAAAACGGTAGGATTTACCAGCACTAAAAATAAAGGGTGACCTTTATTCATGAGTTTAAAAAACACTCTCTAAAAGGTACCTTTATTTTGCCACAGCTTCACTGCTAAATTGAGCGCCTATGGCCGCCCATGGAACAGCTAATTTTTTTCAATGATGTGGCGTTTCCACCTCTTAGCCAATAGTCATGCTAACCTACAGCACAGATTGCTATGGAAATTACATTTAGCACATATTGCACAAGACTTTTAAAGGGTTTTCCTGTATTTGTAAAACTTCTAATTGTGCTAATGGATTCTGTTTTGCTCGTGCAGTGGACGTATTACAAGTTGAAAATGAAATGCTTGCGCAGGCAAAACCCAATGCGCACTAACTTCAAGACTTTGTATGTTGTAACCATGCCAACACATTCGCCCCATACTCTTCAAATGAGCAAGTTATGAAAAAAAATCTAGCATTTGTCACTCGGACGCTTACCCGATGACCTACAGCACTAAACCAGTAGGAAGTTATTCAT